>NC_134357.1:116199159-116346659 GCF_048569485.1 Anomaloglossus baeobatrachus
CTACAGCAAGACAATGACCCAAAGCATACTACTAAAGCAACACTCAAGTGGTTACTTTTATGCAGCCCCTAGGCACATTCCCGAGGACTGCAGAGCCTCTTGCCTCCCGCTGCTGTGAGCCTCCTGCCTCTTGCTGCTGTGAGCCTCCTGCCTCTTGCTGCTGTGAGCCTCCTGCCTCCCACTGCTGTGAGCCTCCTGCCTCCCGCTGCTGTGAGCCTCCTGCCTCCCGCTGCTGTGAGCCTCCTGCCTCCCGCTGCTGTGAGCCTCCTGCCTCCCGCTGCTGTGAGCCTCCTGCCTCCTGCTGTTGTGAGCCTCCTGCCTCCCCCTGCTGTGAGCCTCCTGCTTTCCCCTGCTGTGAGCCTCCTGCTTCCCCCTGCTGTGAGCCTCCTGCTTTCCCCTGCTGTGAGCCTCCTGCTTCCCCCTGCTGTGAGCCTCCTGTCTTCCCCCTGCTGTGAGCCTCCTGTCTTCCCCCTGCTGTGAGTCTCCAGTCTTCCCCCTGCTGTGAGCCTCCTGCCTCCCCCTGCTGTGAGCCTCCTGCCTCCGCCTGCTGTGAGCCTCCTGCCTCCCACTAATGCGTACCCCCCAAGTACTGTGTACACCCAGCAGTGCTGTGTGCCATCAACCCAGTTCGGTGTGCCACCAACCCAATGCTCTGTGCCCCCCCAGTGCAGTCTGTGTCGCCATGGTGATGTTTGTGCTCCCTGAGTCCTATCCATGTGTCCCAGTCCTGTTTGTGCCCCTCTAGTGCTGTCCGTGCTACCACCAGTGCTGTTCGTGCCCGACAGTACTGTCCATGCCCCCCAGTGATGTCCGAGCCTCAGCTCCTCCTGTGATGTGTACATGCCCCCAGTCCCTACTGTGATGTGTATATGCACCCATCCCCTCCTGTGATGTGTATATATATGTCCCCAGCCCCTCCTGAGATCTATATACTGTATGTCCCTAGCCCCTCTTGTGGTGTATTAATTTTTTACGGCCCCTGAAGGTTGGTAGAAATTTACAAATGACCGCAGGCAGAAAAAAGGTTTCCCACCCTTGTTTTAAGTGAAATTACTTTTATTCACCAAAAATGCAGCAAAAAAAAAAATCAGCAAAATGTGCTGCAGAGTTCAAAGGGGAAAAAAAAACACAGGAGGGTGCATGAGACTTCTGAAATTGGTGGTACTGTAAAAAATTGTTTTTCATTTGTATAAAAAATGCTGCAAAAAACATTACAAACTTTTTTTGCACCTATTATACACAAGAGGCTGCTGATAAGTCTTTTTTTCTTTATGATCTTTTTTGTTTGTATGGTAACGAATGTTACATCACATGAAAGCCTTATGTGTCTAATATATGTTTTCAAAATGTTGCGTTTGTTGCTTATGGAAACAGTGTTCGATGCACACGGGAAAACAAAATGGCGGAGTCTAATGCAATATTCACAGCAACTGAGAGCAGAGGAGTGATAAAATTCTTGTTTCTGCAAGGAAAGTCCGTGAAGGATATTCATGGCGATATGTCGCAGATATTGGGAGATCAATGCCCTTCATATTCCACAGTTAAGAACTGGGTTGCCAAATTTAAAACGGGCCACTTCAGCACCAATGATGAAGAACGTCATGGGCGACCGAGAGTGGTGATTGTTCCGGAGATGGTTGATGCTGTGCACAACTTTATACTGGAGAATTGACAAATTTCAGCTAAAGCAGTAGCAGACAGCATGGGGGTTTCCCGTGAACGTGTTTGTGTCATTATCCATGAACATTTGGACATGAGGAGGCTATCTGCAAAGTGGGTCCCCAAATGTTTGACAACAGATCAGAGAAGCATGCGAGTGAAACCTTCCCGGTCCATTTGTCAGTGTTTCCGGACTGATAAGAACTTCCTGGATCGACTGGTCACTATGGATAAGACTTGGATTTATTTATATGACCCTGAAAATAAGGAGCTGTTAAAAGAGTGTAGGCACAGTGGTTCTCCTCGTCCAAAGATGTTCAGGCTGCAAAAATTAGCCACTAAAGTTTTGGCATCTGTGTTATAGGATAAGCAGGGCGTGCTGCTAGTGGACAACCTTCAAAAGGGTTCCACCATCAATGCAAGGTATTACATTGAACTTTTGGACCAATTGAAGGCAGCTCTGAAGGCCAAATAGCGCGGCAAGCTGTCCAAAGGAATCTTGTTCCTGCAAGACAACGCTGAACAACATGGCCTAGCATGGGTGAAGTTTCTTAAAATTCAGCCAGACATGATGATAATTTGTTTATAAATGGGGGATAATCCCCTCATTGTTTCTACAAGACTCTTAAGGTACCGTCACACTAAGCGACGCTCCAGCAATCCCACCATCAACCTGACCTGGCAGGGATCGCTGGAGCGTCGCTACACGGGTTGCTGGTGAGCTGTCAAACAGGCAGATCTCACCAGCAACCAGTGACCAGCCCCCAGCCAGCAGCGCCGCGTGGAAGCGATGCTGCGCTTGGTACCTTGGTTACCAGCGCACACCGCTTAGCGCTGGCTCCCTGCACTCCTAGCCAGAGTACACATTGGGTTAATTACCCGATGTGTAGTCTGGCTATGTGTGCAGGGAGCCGGCACTGGCAGCGTGAGAGCGGCGGACGCTGGTAACGAAGGTAAATATCGGGTAACCAAGGAAAGGGCTTCTTGGTTACCCGATGTTTACCGTGGCTACCAGCGTCCGCAGAAGCTGGGTCCCTGCTCCCTGCACATTCAGTTGTTGCTCTCTTTCTGTCACACACAGCAATGTGTGCTTCACAGCGGGAGAGCAACAACTAAAAAATGGTCCAGGACATTCAGCAACAACCGGCGACCTCACAGCAGGGGCCAGGTTGTTGCTGGATGTCAGACACAGCGACATCACTAGCAACATCGCTGTTGCATCACAAAAGTCGTGCCTCAGCAGCGATGTTGCTTAGTGAGACGTGGCCTTTAGGGGTCTAGTGTTAAAGTTCTTGTTAACTCATGTAATTGCCTTGGCCAGTGAAGGTCAGATACCCAGACAAATCAATTATGCGGACCTCCCATTGTATCAATATGTGTATTGTTAGATGTGATGTAACTTAGCTGTCCCTCCCTCATCTCTGCTAGAGACCATTACTACTAGGGATATTTTGTATACGGCTTGAAATCTAGCCATTAAGAGCCCAGTTTTATCCAATAATCGTGAAGACCCCAATGGTCTGAATGGAGAGCTCAGGGGTATAAGATGGAGGACTGTCCATTGCCCGGCTAGACACTTGCTACATGATACTAATCTAGGATCTGCCGATCCGATTGGCAAGCCATAACCAAACCTGGATTATAATACTACATGGACTTCAGCATTGAATGCAAGGATTCGGTTGAGACATCAAGGACTACCTAAGGAAGGAATCCAGCTTGGGACAATCCAGTCACCTGACTACAGGCTTTGCGGTCCTCAGCCAGCTTCCTAAATCCGGCGTTATTCCATTCTCGGTGGGTGCCCGCAGAAAGCGGGTTACTGCTGGTTTGGAGTAAGTAGCCCTGGAAGCTCTGAGACACAGACATTCTAATCCCTGGTGAGCCAGCGGAAGGGTGAGAAACTGGTGCCGGCTACATTCTGTGGTTTTGCTGGTTATGTGCCATATGCCGTTAATTGTTTGGTGATCCAATAAATTCTTAATATTGTAAGTCCCTCATCCTATGTTGTCGGAGTAGTGTTCCGCCCACGGTTAAGGAGGTCGGGCGTTCAGTTGGGATGAGCCCTGGGCCATGCTGTCTTTCTAACTTGGAGTAAGAAGTGTGTTGACATCAGTGGAGAGTATGTGGAATAAATGAAAAGTTTCATCATCCTATCTCGTTTCTTTCTGGGTAAAGCCAAAGACTTATACTTACTTGTATTTTTTTATCTGCGTTTTTATTGCGGTTTTGACACTGCGGTTTTTGTCTCTTGATATATCAAGTCTTAAATAAACCTGCTTTTTATACTTCCTGGTATTTGGCTTTGACCAAACTTTTGTAGTACAGCCATGTGTGGAGTTCATGCACTTTTACACCACATTCACATGTTGGGTATTTGGTAACTTTTTTTTATCTCAGTATTTGTAAGACAACACCAGGAGTGGGTGAAAAATTCAGAAGTGGTGCTCGTGTTTCTATTATACTTTTCCTCTGATTGTTCCACTCCTGGTTTTGGCTTTCAAATACTGAGGTTAAAAACTCACTGAATTCTGAAAGTGTGCATGTGGCCTAATGCAATTTTATGAAGAAAATCTCCATATGAAAAAAAGATTGATTTCTCTCAGTGGGAGAAACAAAATAATAGAAAAAGCATCCAAAATCAACTCACCCACTCAAATACACAGCGCACGGGCCTCACAGAGCAGTAAGTAGATGCATACAAAGCAGGAAACAAAATAATACTCTTGTAGTTATGATATTATTATTTTGTTTCCCTCATTGAGAGCAATCAATCTTTATTCATCTGGCGAACACAGTACCAAATTTTTTATTTTTTAACAGATTTAAAAAACACTCCACAGGTCAGGTAACGCAGTGTAAAAAATGCACAGTGGGCATGAGATTTCGATAAATCCATCCACTCTGCCTCTGCTGGAACAGTGAGGTGTTGTGTGTTTTGCATTGCAGAGCTATGCAGAATCCTCATTAAAAACTCATTGTGAGAACTTAAAGGGAACCTGTCAGGTCCCATATGCACCCAGAACCATGAGCAGTTCTGGGTACATATTGCTAAACTCTGTCTAACTGTCCCTGTATATACTAGCATAGATAACGGGATCTTTAGAAAAAGTGTACCGCCCCTGCGGTCAAGCAACCAAGATCTGCAACCTGGTTCTTGGGAGTCCTAGCTCTGGTAAACCCACACACACCTAAAACACTCACACAACACCACCCTGGACCACAAGAGGCCATGATCAGAGGGTTGGCTGTCTTATGGTGTAAAGCCTGCCCAGGAAGTGGTAGTTAGGTCCCTAGAGGGAAGGGGAGGAGTTGGTGTGGGGAAGAGAGGAGTCCAGACGGAGAGAGAAGAAGGAGGGAGGAGGACACCCGGCTGGGTGTCAGGTCTGGGTGCTAGGCCTGAGGATCGATCACACGATGCCCAGAGGAGAAGCAGCTAGCTGCGGGGTATGCAAGGGACTCTAACAGAACAGTGCAAGAGAAGTGCACGAAGGGGGCCATAGCCAGGCTACATGGACAGAGCCGGGACAACGGGAACCAGGACTCTGTCCCCAGCACCAGGGGAGTGTAACCTGTGAGTAAATCATCAGTAAAGACTCCCTGTTCCACTTGGACTTTGCCTGCTTGCATTCCTTTCAGTCTGCACCTAGAGGACACTGGGGTTCACCCTTAACTATGGAGGGGGGTTAACACACTCGCTGCTGATTCCATAAGCCCCAGTCCCTCACAAGCAGCAGCGGTGGTTCTACACCTTTAACCGCAACCCGCAGGTGGCGTCACGAACATTAACTCTTATCTCCCCTGTAAATACTCCCCTTTTACAAAGGAAGCCCCAGGGCACGGGACCGGGCAACGGCCACCAGAGTGATATCCCCATTTTCAACCACCCGGGACCGAGTACCCCCTTCCCTGGGCGTGATAAAAGCACATGTATGAAGCCTGGTGTATGTGTCCGGGCTTTAGAGAGGTCTACTGCGCATGACTGGAAGTGCGGGGCATTCAGAAGAGTGGTCACAGCGAACACAGGTACGCGCGTCACCGCTGTTGACGCTGCATTGAATAGCATGTTAGTACACCCCTGTGGTCGTGCTAACATGCTAAGAGGGCGGCTAGTCGGGGAATAGAATGCCCTTGGGACTAGTCCCCGTGCTCATTAGCATAAGATAAAAGATTGTGGTTCTGGGTGCATATTGCACCTGACGGGTTCCCTTTAACCTAAGAAAGGCCTGGGTTGTTCTTTTCATAACACGTGAACCTTAGGGTCAGGGTTACAACTTGTTCCTAATGTTAAAGTGTCTTGTTTCCCCATCAACAAGTTTGTAGACACAGAAACCTTTGAAGGCTTTGATGTTTCCCTCTGTAACGTGAGTCACTACAGAGCTATAAACATAGAGGATACAGCCCTAAAGGCCACACTAATCCAAGACACAATTCCTACCACACCTGACTGTTGTCTCCCCTAGGTATAGATTCCACCTTGGGATCACCTGAGAAACAACGTAAAACTGGTGATGAGCGAGCACTACCATACTGGGGTTCTCAGTATACTCGTAATGAACAGCCAAACGCTCAGATGGACACGACTCAAGAACCTGAGTATAATGGAAGTCAAAGGGGAACTCGAGCATTTTTCTTAAAGAGTTCCCTGAAAAATGCTTGAGTTCCCTATTGACCTCCATTATACTCGGTACACGAGTCGTGCCCATCCAAGCATCCATTGAACATCGAGCATGGTAGTGCTCACTTATCACTATGCAAAACCATTTCAGAGGTAATTAGGCTATGTTGATGTGAAGCCCCACAGGTGTTGTGTCGGTGCATTACCTTCAGGGACTCCACTCGGCTGGGTCTGTCTGGTCACAGGTAGGAAACCTTCTTTGTAGTTTGTCGTGACGCCACTCTCAGATTTGCGGTCAGTGGGGACCGCCACTGCAGGTTAAGGGATGCCTGGGGCTGATGGTGGGTGCAGCCAGTTGTAGTAGCCTCCTGAGAGTGAGGCAAGCCCCAGGGCCCTGTGTAGGTGTGTAGAACCACAAGGCGCAGAATGACTCAACACAGGCAGGATGTCTTTCAGGGTTTTTACTCACAGTTGATGGCAGGGTGAGTGACCCGGGCGTAGCTGGGATGAACCAAGTGGGAACCAGGTGTCCTTCAGGCTGACTTGTGAGGGTGACTACTAACTCGCCTTCCTTAGCCCTTGGTGGTTTGGGGTAACCCCGACTTTGAGTCCCTATGGGGGTCACCCAGGGAAGATGCTGAAGCCTCTCTCCCCTTCGTTTGCCGTTTGCTTGTCGCCTGGACCAGGCCACTCCAGCTGCTTGCCTCCTGTGACCTATGGGCCCTAACTGTGGCTACGTGGCTGCGGCTTTTGTGGTGTTGTGGCGTGGGCTTTGAGAGCCCCACACCGGCAGGTTTAGCAAAAGAAAGCTGGATCTATCTCCGCTTCGGGATCTGCCGCCCGTTTGGGCCTGGTACTCTCTAGCAGTCTCCTTACTTCCCACTCCGTTGCTCTCTCTCTAGCTGAAGATGGATTTCGGGTAGCACTCCTAGTTGACCGTTCTCCCCCGTCGGTAGCCACTGCGCGGACGCTGTCAGACTACAGCAGCCCACGGGATCTGCTCCTCACTCGAGCTCCCTGGACTCTGCACTGCACCGGCTCACATCTGGGACCTTCACTGCTGCTCCTGTCTGAGCTTCACTTTCCTGCTCCTCACTCCTCCACACTCTGCTGCAGACTCTAGACTGTTTACTCCTCCTCCTTTCCCTTTTGTGCCTGCCTACGCCACCTAGCAACCAGATTCTCTTACCACACCCCTTGAGAGGAGATGGAGGCTTTTGGCCCCCTCCACTATTCCAGTGAAGGTGAAGGCTTTTCCCCCTCCTGGGATCCCCAGGGGTCCTCTCATGGGTACATGTGTGAGACCTGATCACTATGCGCCTGTGTACCACACCCCGGTCAGCCTTCGGGATTACCTGTCTTGTACTGTCCCCAGCATGGGTGCAGTACTCAGTGGTGCCTGACCAGGTCAGGGGCGCCACATTCCCCCTTAGTTATCACCAGCACGTCCTCGGGCTGCAAGACAACATTTTAAAATGCATAAAACATTAAAACATGTAAAACATTTTTAAAAGCACCAGGTACCATACATCACCACCCTCCACCCACAAGTCCGTTAACCCACCCAAAACCCTTTCACGTTGGCCGCGACTTCAGCCACTTCTGGCAGGATGTAGAGGCGGCTTTCATGGGCTGGTGGTCTTCAGGGTATACCTGACCTGGTGGATCCGCGCCTTCAGCCTCTTCTGGCAGGATGTAGAGGCGGCCTCCACAGTTGGTGCTGACCAGGTACCCTCTTTGTGGTGGAGAGCCAGGCCCCATAAACAGGCATGCTCTCTGGTCGCAGGTAAGCCAAGGCCCTATATACGGACGGGCTCCTCCTGGTTGCAGACGAGCCAAGCCCCTAAACAGGCTGACTCTGGTGGTGGTGGTGCCCTCTGGTGTAACTATTTACACTGCGAGAGTTTGTGGCTATAGCCAGTTCATAGCCTTAAGGTTCATTTCTCACAATAGTTTTTGTGGGCACATTCTTGAACTTTAAAACGTTGCAAAACAAACTTTCCAAACTGGTCAAAACTTGCTGTACTTTACTTAAACTTATGCAGATTCCTCTTCACCAGGGCTTGGGCCTGTAGGGCTGCGGCACCTGTTGCTTTCTTGACCTTTTTCCTCATCTGTAGTTGTCTCTTCATTAGGTCTTTGGTCTTTTCTTTCTTTATGGCTGTCTTTCCTTTCTTCTTTGGGACATGGCACTACATCTAGGGCATACCAGCCTCTTTCTCCTTGATGCAGGGTAAACTGTACGGAGTCTCCCATCTTTAAGTTTCTGCCAGGGTGTCCTCTGGGCAGATGAGCTCTCACATCTCTTCTATTGACGAAGATACCTTCTTTGATACCAGGTGCAACAATGAACCCGTATCCTGACTTGAGGCTGAAGTCCTCCACTACTCCTCTACAAAGGGGTCCTCTGACCTGGGCTTTGGCTCTTCTCAGGAACCGTTTTTCTTGTAGGTCTCTGGCCGTGACTTCTCTCTGCTCTGGGGATGGCGGTGCAGGGAAAGACTGGGTTCTACTGCGGCGCTGTATCTTGCGGGTTGGATTCTGCGAGGTGCAGCTTACCAGCTCCCAGGTGAGGCTTTGGGGCAGATCTTCCTCAGCAGAACGTGTCAGGTCTTCCTCGTCCCAGCGGGAATACGGCAGCATCTCTGGCTCGGGGCATGGATCCGCTGCTGATGGCTCCTGAGTCAGCTCCTCATCTTCCTGGCCTCCTCTCCCCCTTAGTTCTTCTTGGCACTCCTTTGGTGGCAGTGCTGGGGATGGGCTTTCTTCAGCAGGCCCAGGCGGGGGACTCTTTGGCGTGGTTGCTGCAGGGGTTGCTGGAATCCTCTTGGGGCTATGCGGAGGGAGCATGTACCGGTCCACCAACCATTGTGGAAACTTGGCTTCCATGTCAGCCTTTAGCTGCCAGTATGCGGGGTCCTCCCCCAGCGTGGGCTTTCCAGCAGGGACCTCTTTGGACTGGGGAGCGGTGTCTGCTCTGGCCTTGCAGGCCGGGGTAAATGGTGATGCAATCTCTTGGCGGGCCGCGCCTGGCATGGTGGCGGCCTGGTCTTGGCGGGCCGCGCTCGGCATGGCGGCGGCCTGGTCTTGGCGGGCCGCGCCCTGTATGGCGGCGGCCTGGTCTTGGCGGGCCGCGCCCTGTATGGCGGCGGCCTGGATCGGCGTCGCAGCTGCGATGGGATCTGTGCAGGCTGGGCTGGGCGTCGCTGCAGGGACCGGGTCTTGGTGGGCCGAGCAGGGCATCGCTGTGGCGGCCGGGGCTTGGCGGGCCGAGCAGGGCATCGCTGCGGCGGCCGGGGCTTGGCGGGCCGAGCAGGGCATCGCTGCGGCGGCCGGGGCTTGGCGGGCCGAGCAGGGCATCGCTGCGGCGGCCGGGGCTTGGCGGGCCGAGCAGGGCATCGCTGCGGCGGCCGGGTCTTGGCGGGCCGAGCAGGGCATCGCTGCGGCGGCCTGGGCTTGGCGGGCCGCACCTGGCGTGGCTGCGGCCTGGCTCAGCGTCGCCGCGCCGGGCGCCTCTTCAGGGACCGCGGGCGTGGCAGCAGGGGTCGGGGCATCCGGGCCGGCAGGGGTAATACTGGACTCACCCATCGGTGGCAGCATCGGGGTCTGAGTCGTCGCCGTCCGGTCTGGCACTCGTCGTGCGGTTCCCCTCTCATAGGCCTGAACCGCGGCAGCCATCTCCAGAAGTTCCATGCGTTCTTCCCTGATCTGCTCCACGACCCGGGTCTCCAGTCGGTCGCAGAACTGGGCCAGCTCCCGATACCACCAGGCAGCGGAGCCCGGTTCTGGGTTTCTGCGGTCAGACGCCATTTCTTCTGCGCCCTCTTCTGCACGATTTCCCAGCAGTGGACTCGCCGTTGCCTCTAGTAGCAAGCTGTTCAGTTTCTGCTCTGCCTCTTTCAGCAGCTCCTCTCCCAGCAGCAGGCTTCTGGCTCCCTTTCTGTCCCGACGTCTCTGGACGCTTGCGCTCTCTTCACAAGCGAGGTCAGAACTCTGCAGGGGATCTCTGGGTAGCCACACCTCTTCGTGGGCGGTAACTTCTTCCAGCGCGGGCTGCTGTTGTTTTTCAGCGCGCTTTTCATGGTGGCAATATGGCGGCGCTTCCAATTTTTCAAGCGGACCGCCCAGGCACATGGTCACCTGTCTCAACAGGTCTAGTCCTTATCCTGTTCGTGACGCCAGATGTGAAGCCCCACAGGTGTTGTGTCGGTGCATTACCTTCAGGGACTCCACTCGGCTGGGTCTGTCTGGTCACAGGTAGGAAACCTTCTTTGTAGTTTGTCGTGACGCCACTCTCAGATTTGCGGTCAGTGGGGACCGCCACTGCAGGTTAAGGGATGCCTGGGGCTGATGGTGGGTGCAGCCAGTTGTAGTAGCCTCCTGAGAGTGAGGCAAGCCCCAGGGCCCTGTGTAGGTGTGTAGAACCACAAGGCGCAGAATGACTCAACACAGGCAGGATGTCTTTCAGGGTTTTTACTCACAGTTGATGGCAGGGTGAGTGACCCGGGCGTAGCTGGGATGAACCAAGTGGGAACCAGGTGTCCTTCAGGCTGACTTGTGAGGGTGACTACTAACTCGCCTTCCTTAGCCCTTGGTGGTTTGGGGTAACCCCGACTTTGAGTCCCTATGGGGGTCACCCAGGGAAGATGCTGAAGCCTCTCTCCCCTTCGTTTGCCGTTTGCTTGTCGCCTGGACCAGGCCACTCCAGCTGCTTGCCTCCTGTGACCTATGGGCCCTAACTGTGGCTACGTGGCTGCGGCTTTTGTGGTGTTGTGGCGTGGGCTTTGAGAGCCCCACACCGGCAGGTTTAGCAAAAGAAAGCTGGATCTATCTCCGCTTCGGGATCTGCCGCCCGTTTGGGCCTGGTACTCTCTAGCAGTCTCCTTACTTCCCACTCCGTTGCTCTCTCTCTAGCTGAAGATGGATTTCGGGTAGCACTCCTAGTTGACCGTTCTCCCCCGTCGGTAGCCACTGCGCGGACGCTGTCAGACTACAGCAGCCCACGGGATCTGCTCCTCACTCGAGCTCCCTGGACTCTGCACTGCACCGGCTCACATCTGGGACCTTCACTGCTGCTCCTGTCTGAGCTTCACTTTCCTGCTCCTCACTCCTCCACACTCTGCTGCAGACTCTAGACTGTTTACTCCTCCTCCTTTCCCTTTTGTGCCTGCCTACGCCACCTAGCAACCAGATTCTCTTACCACACCCCTTGAGAGGAGATGGAGGCTTTTGGCCCCCTCCACTATTCCAGTGAAGGTGAAGGCTTTTCCCCCTCCTGGGATCCCCAGGGGTCCTCTCATGGGTACATGTGTGAGACCTGATCACTATGCGCCTGTGTACCACACCCCGGTCAGCCTTCGGGATTACCTGTCTTGTACTGTCCCCAGCATGGGTGCAGTACTCAGTGGTGCCTGACCAGGTCAGGGGCGCCACATTTACATGGAGTTTTTTCAGGTAGACAAATTTGACAAGGTTTCAAGTACAAATTGCCTCAGGAAATGCTCCTTTTTAGGGGGTAGTTTTTGCAGAATTTTTTCTGCAAGGATCAATATCATATCGCATCCAATGCACTCGCATCGCATGCCATACCAACGTGTGAATCCAGCCTAAGGCTACTTTCACACATCCAGTTTGAGCACTGCGGCTCAATCCGGCTGTGAAACCTATGCAACGGATGCGGCGAAAACACCGCATCCTTTGCATAAGTTTTTAAATGCGGCCGGTCCGTTTTTTTCCGGTTGCGGCACGCTACTGAGCATGCGCAGTGGAAGAAACCGCATGCGGCGGCCGGATGCGTTTTTTTCTGCATCGCGCCGCATCCGGCGTCCATAGGCATGCATTGAAAATGCGCCGCAGCGGCCGGGTGCGGCGCGATGCGTTTTTTTTTGCCGGAGCAAAAAACGTTGCAGGCAACGTTCCATCCGGCCGCGGCATCGGCTAAATCTGCCGCATGCGGCAAAAACCGGACCGAACGCAAGCCCATGCGGCACAATACGGCACTAATGTAAGTCTATGCAAAAAAAACCACAACCGGCGGCAAAAAAAACGGTTGCGGTTTTTCTGCAGAGTGCCGTATTGTGCCGCAGAGCAAAAACCGGATGTGTGAAAGTAGCCTAAGAAAGAGAAGAATAAATGAATTACCTGGGCCTTATGCTCTACAACCTGAAGACACTCTAGTTACTCTAGGTATTCTGGTACTAATGTGATCTCCCATGTGTTTGTATTGGTATGCAAAATGATAGAATGAGTCAGGATAACGACATTGAGTATCATGAATCTGTGTAAATTCTGCTTGCGATTAATATGTAGTTAACAGACTTCAAAATAATTGACATTTTTCCCCGCAACAAAGTAATGTGCAAACATGGAGGACCATTCAGTGAGTTCAGTCTGACCTCCACTTGAATGCTAGGTGCATTGGATACCAACTGCACCCATAAATAACAAACCAGCAATCATTTAGGAGGAGTTTAAAAATAATGAAAAAAATAAATAAAAAAAAAATATATATATATTTTTTATATCAAAATAATGTGACACACATTATAAAGATAAAGATATGAATAATCTACTATGTTATGCTGTACAATCCTTCAGTCAGGCCACATATACTGCAATAGCACGGCTCCAAGGCACCCTGTAAAGAAGATTAGTTACTGTTTTAAAGGCAATGGCTCTAGCTACTTAGGAGGAGAGGAGAAAGTGGGTCATTCCTACCCGGATAAGGTCACAGAAAGCTGCTATTCAAATACATACTTATAAGTGACAGGAAGCCGCTATACGTCCAAACCACAGTCAGTACTGTATATGTAAAGCTGTATCTTTTTATACACATTGCAATATACACGTTTACTAGTTACCTGGGTTTCAAAACCAAAAAACTGAAATGTTATGATAATGAAGTTATGCAACCAAGATTTAGCTAAAGAGGGTTCAGAAGTAGTATCCACTTTCTAACACTAGGCCCCTCTTTTTCATGGACAGGCACTTTTAAAGGGAATCTGTCAGCAGGGTTTTGCTACCTTATCTGAGAGCAGCATGATGTAGACAAATAGCTCCTGAATCCAATGATTTATCACTTAGATTACTGGCTGAAGCCGTTCTGACATAAACAGAATTTTTAGGTTTAGTCATGTTTCAGAGCTGCCCCGCCCACCCCAGGCTATCAATAGGGATTGAACATTGACAGTGAGGTGTCAATCAGAGGAGGGGGCGTGCTGGACTGCCTGCGTGTGACTTTGTAATCCGAGCAATGATAAGTCCTGTTGCTTAATCAAACATAGCAAATAAACAACAGATTGGACCTTGACAAGATAGGGATCCCTGAATTGTCTGTGTTAACCTTTGCAGCATACTGGCTTCAGCTTACATAGCAAAAACCTGCTGACAGATTCTCTTTAATATAAAGTCTACATGGTAGGTAAGTGTCCTATTACAGATTTTGCTTCAGATTCCAGAAGCTGCAAATTACACCTAAGTGGGAAACTATTTAATATCCTTAAGGGATACTGTCTCGTCCAAAAATGCTATTTAAACAGAACTTATGGAGAAAATATGCAGGTAAATAGGGCAGGGCAGATCAAATTATTGTAGTGCGCCTGCGCGGGACCGGCGAGTGTGTATGACGTAGGATGCGTCATGCACACAGGCTTCAGAAGGAGGACAAAGATGGCCGAAAGAGGCGGTGCCGGCACTGGACAACAGAGACGCCCATCTGACCCAACTCCACCGCAGCGTGACCGTAAGGTGACTATTATAAAGTGTTTTTTATGTTCTACACAGTGGCCTGGGCTCTTATATATGGCATGTTAGAATGCTGTATATAAGAGCCCAGTGATGGTGGCCGCAGCTTATAGGCCGAAAAAGTGGTGACAGGTTTCCTTTAATCATCACCACTCTCCAATGGAGATTCTTTCCTGTAAGAGCAGTTATGATTATGGAAGTCTCTGACACATGATCACTAAACAAGTTCAAGGAGAGCCTGTATGCCTTTCTTGATAAATATAATACCGCAGGTTATGGGCACTAGATTCTATGATGGGACATTGATCCAGGGAACTAGTCTGATTGCTGTATGTAGAGTCAGGAAGGAATTCTTCTCCTAATCTTCGGCACTTAGCATCTGCCCTATGGGGTTTTTGTCTTTCTTTGGATTAACAATTTAGGTTATAAGTTGAACTCGATGGACTTGGGTCTTTTTCGAATCTTAGGCTGCTCTCACTCGAGGGTATTATTTCTCATGTGAGATAATTGAATCGATTAGGTTAATGACACTTGGATAAACGGTTAATCTGAGTTTGGTCTGAGTGTCAGCCTAGTGTGATCTGATTCTCTCGAAGGAGAAATTTGTATCACAGGTGAGGAGAAGATGACGAACAAAATTTCTCCATATTCTCAATTCTATGATTCTGCGTAAATTGGACTGCACTCTGATGTCATCCAAGTGCAGTCTGATCATTTCCACGCACCAATAGACAGTTCGCACTGTCCAATTTGAGCTGCCACTCTCAACAAGCTGCAATTTTTATTATGCCATATCGGCATGAGAAAAAAAAATGCTGATTGCCGCTGGCCACATAGTATTACATTGGACAGAGTGCTATCCAATAAAACATCAGATAGCAACTCGCCCATGTTATAAGCTCATTTTAGTGCAGCCTTAAAGGGAATGTGTCAATAGGATCAACCTTCCTAAGCTGTCTGGTGGGCAGGTAGGTCATAGGAAGATGAATAAAATGACACCTTGATACAGTATCTGGGATCCGAAGTTTTTTTCCAGAGAAATCCATATTTTTCTTATATGTAAATGACCTGTTCCAGGCTATGAGCAGGACACTGACCTCCCTGAGAATCTGCCTCCAGAGATTTTTTTACATAACATGGGTCGTTATCAGTGTGATATGTGATGGCCGCTCTCTGCTCTCCTGATCTCACTGCAGAGCTGTGTGTGATTATCACTGACAAGTCTGTAGGTGCCTCTCAGCTTCCATCTCACAGGCAGACAGGGTTGCTATATTGTTACAATACAGCAGAGCTGTGAGAGCTGCAGATGCTTAAGAGTTAGTAATGAGACAAAGTTCAGTTCTGCTTTTCCGTGTTAGTTACATGTCTCATGCTGGTAATGCCTTCTTATAATTAAAATAAACCCTTGAGGCAGATTCTCAGGGAGATCTATGTCCAACTCATAGCCCTGAACAGCTCATTTACATTACAAAATGTGTATTTCTCTAGAATAAGACATCGGATCGCAGATCTCAAGGTATCATTTTATTCAGCTTCCTATGACCTACATGTCCTTTTAGGCCTCTTTCACACGTCCGTGAAAATCACGCACGTTTTTCACGGGCGTGTCAAAGGTGCGTATTGTCCTCCATGAGCCGTGATTATGGCACACGTGTGTTCTCTGTGTGTTATCCATGATAACACATGGAGAACGGGAAATTTCTACTCACCTGTCCCTGGCTTTGCTGTCCGTGGTGCTGATCTTCAGTCTCCGGTCCTGCCGACTCCCCTCTGCTGCTGCTTCCGGCAGCAGTGAAGTGAATATGCAATGAGCATAATGAGCGGCAGTCGGAAGCAAGTGACAGTAGCGGCAGAGACAGCAGGGCTGGAGAAGGTGAGTAAAGGTTTTTTTTTTCCTCGCAGACACGTGTTTTCTCCGGTGCGTGTCACACGGAACACATCCGTGTGGTCCATTTGCATTCCGTGTGACCCGTTTGCGGGCCGTGTGACACCCGTGATGCCGGAGAAATAAGGACATGTCTACGTGTGGAGCACACATATGCTCCACACGTACACACGGTCCATGGCATAATACGCACGTGAGCGCTGACCCATTGATTTTAATGGGTCTACGTGTGCCTGTGTCTACAGTACGTGAGGAAACGAACCAAACACGTACCGGAGGCACGGACATGTGAAAGAGGCCTTAAACAGCTTAGGAAGGTTGATCAGATTCCCTTTAATTCTGTGAAATTATGGTACTGAAAATGGAACAGAGGCACCAATATTACACTGTCTTTCATGGCATACACTATATCTGTTATGTGTTTCAGACACTTTTTGAGGCTTCTTCCACAAGGAAAGGTGGTTTAATGTGTGATTTTGAGTATCTAAAAAATACATGAAAATTTTCCTTTACCTGGCATAAAGTATGCTACTAAAAACATGTTTTTGCCTATTAGAAATTAATAGTATTACATACAAATACGGATGCAAAAAGTGATCAAAATGTGGATGCTATACTGATGCATCTGGGTTTGAAGCACTCCCCATAAACTCTAATGGGGTACTCCATCAGTAAAATGGTGCCAAATAGCACAAGCTGTGCTTTAAAAAACGAAGTGAAAAACATCAATGTGAATAGTACTTAATTCTATCAGTATAAACTGGATGAAATACGAATGGCAAAAAAACTCATGTGAAAGGTGCACAGTATTTATTACTATGCCCCATTGTGTGTAACCCTGTCAGTACTAGAGGAAAAATATTTTTCCGTTATGAATAATCTCAATGTGATTATACCTAGCTGATCAAATGCCAAAAAATAATCCCCCATAAATCTTCTTAAACGTATAATCTGGACAAAACCTGAGCTAAAATGTGGGAGAATGGACTTTAGTGCAGCCCTAGGAGAGAATAATAATATTATCCAGCCTACCTGAGCCATCAGGAATGGATCTCACAAATGTTGGAAGCATCTTGATAATTGCCGTTGGATTTGTGTCCCTCGAGAGACCATTTTCCATCTCTTTTTTGAACCTGGACATAATATCCAATAAAGTCTCATCTGAAAGTCGCATTGCGTACAGGTACTTATCAATCTGCAAAGAGAAGAAAACATTATCTAAGTACAAGGTTGAGAATCAGCTAGCACGTATGACTAGTAGTACAATATGGTGTATGAAGGACATCACATTATCATGTCATATTTATTGCACAACTAAAAGAACACATAGAGATTCGATAAAAGTCCACCGAACCCACCAATTTTGGTGGGATCAGACAACTAGCTAAGCTGGTCTCCCAACAGTCCCCTAATAGGGAGAGAAAGATCTCTTTTAAGGTTAGAATACATTGTGAAGGGATGGATGCACATGGGCATGATATAAAGCTTTGAGGATGGCTTAAACTAGAACATTTAAAGTAAAATTTTTAAAAAAAGCCATAAACATTTTTTTGCTTTTCATCTTTAAAGGGATTGTCCACTACTCAGACAACCCCTTCTCATTTTACAGCTTTGCCCTCATTAAAATAAAAAACTTATAGGTACTCACCTCTGGTGCCAGCGAGGTTCCAGCGGTGTTGGCACTCACGTTCCCAGGGCTCTTGTGAGGTTGTTACAAGTGCATGTCAATAAATTAGAATGTCATCAAAAAGTTAATTTATTTCAGTAATTCAATACAAAAAGGGAAATATTGTCATTACACACAGAGTGATCTATTTGAAGTGTTTATTTCTGTTAATGTTGATAATTATGGCTTACAGCCAATGAAAACCCAAAAGTCATTATCTCAGAAAATTAGAATAATTACCACAAAACACATGCAAAGGCTTCCTAAGCGTTTAAAATGGTCCCTTAGTCTGGTTCAGTAGGCAACACAATCATGGGGAAGACTGCTGACTTGACAGATGTTCAGAAGGCAGTCATTGCCACACTCCACAAGGAGGGTAAGCCACGAAAGGCCATTGCTAAAGAAGTTGACTGTTCACAGAGTGCTGTATCCAAGCATATTAATGGAAAGTTGAGTGAAAGGAAAACTTGTGGTAGAAAAATGTGCACAAGCAACCAGGATAACCACAGCATTGATAGAATTATTAAGAAAAGACCATTAAAAAATTTGTGCAGATTCACAAGGAGTGGACTGCTACTGGAGTCAGTGCTTCAAGAGCCACCACACACAGACGTATCCAGGACATGGGCTACAAGTGTCGCATTGCTTCTGTTGCTCAGTGGTCCAAGGTATTATTTTCAGATGAAAGTAAATTTTGCATTTCATTTGGAAATCAAGGTCCCAGAGTCTGGAGGAAGAGTGGAGAGGCCACAATCCAAGTTGCTGAGGTCTAGTGTGAAGTTTCCACAATCAGTGATGGTTTGGGGAGCCATGTCATCTGCTGGTGTAGATCCACTGTGTTTTATCAAGACCAAAGTCAGTGCAGCCGTCTACCATGAAATTTTAGAGCACTTCATGCTTTCCTCTGCCAACAAGCTTTTTGTAGAAGGAAATTTCATTTTCCAGCAGGACTTGGCACCTGTCCACACTGCCAAAAGCACCAATACCTGGTTTAATAACCACAGTATCCCTGTGCTTGATTGGCCAGTAAACTCGCCTGACCTAAACCCATAGAGAATCTATGGGGTATTGTTAAGAGGAAAATGACACTAGAGACACTAGACCCAACAATGCAGATGAGCTGAAGGCTGCTATCAAAGCAACCTGGGCTTCCATAACACCTCAGCAGTGCCACAGGCTGATCGCCTCCATGCCACGCCGCAGTGATGCAGTAATTATTGCAAAAGGAGCCCAGACCAAGTACTGAGGCAGACTTTTCAGTAGGCGCCAACATTTCTGAGTTTAAAATCCTTTTTTCAGTTGGTCTTATATAATATTCTAATTTTCTGAGATAATGACTTATAGGTTTTCATTGGCTGTAAGCCATAATGATCACCATTAACAGAAATAAACACTTCAAATAGATCATTCTGTATGGAATGACTCTATATAATGTGTTACCATTTTTTGTATTGAATTAGTGAAATAAATTAACTTTTTGATAATATTCTAATTTATTGAAATGCACTTGTACATAACAAGAGCCTTGCGCCAAATAACCACTGGCTTTAATATCCTCGCGTTCAGACATATAAGTTATCAACAAGGAGAGCTGCGGCTGGTCGTCCTCTTCCTGTTAACTACTTATTTGTCAGAAGGTGGGGAGAGAAAAGCCGGGGGAGATTGGGCTCGGGGCTCTTGTGATGTAACAACCTCACATGATCCCAGAGAATGCTAATCCCAACACTGCTGGAATGGTGCCGGCACGGGAGATAAGTATTTGCTTTTTTATTTTAATGGGGAGTGAAGCTTCTCTTACTTCACATGATGGGGGTCACTCACTTGACTGCGTCTTAGAAATAACACACAGGAACACACTTATTAAAAGTTGAACTGGTTTGTTACATCTCACATAAGGCACACTCTAAGAACACTCCACACATGCGTTTCAAGTCCGTTAGTATCGCGATTTACCCGCACAGGTTCGGTTACACTTCCCTAGTAACCTAATGGAGTTATCGACCCTGGCCATTATTCCTGCAAATATTTCAAGTCCGGCCCTTCAGAGCCTCGCAGCCCTTCCTTACATTGACCCAGATCAAAATGAAGTAAACCCTCTCTTCTCCCAAAGGGTCCCCGCTGAGAGGTTTCAATAATTCTATCCACGGTGCCAGTCAAACCAATCCCGTTTCCTGCAGAGGCCACACACACACGCACACACACACGCACACACACACACACACACACACACACACACACACACACACACACTGACTGACTGCCATGAGCCAAACAAACAGTCCCATTATCTTAGCTCACTCATAGGTGGAGGTATGTAGATAGCCAAACCTTCCCGTCTCTCCAGCTATCTGAAACCTGGCCCTGGGAATACTTTAACCAAAACACATGTAAAATGTAGCTGTTTGCCATCCTACAGGGGGGCAAACATGGAACATGACAAGGGTTTACCCTAGTAGTGGACAACCACTTTAAAGGGAACCAAACATCAAGATTTTGATATATAACGTGCAGCCAGTGCAGTACTGGCACTATCAGGCACAGTCTGTACATACCATTAGTGGGCAGCTCGGATGATTGGGCTGTGAAATCCAAGTTTATGAAGTTTGAAAATTCATCCACTTTTTGATTGACGTGTGCACTTCTCCAGATAATATCCGGGCGGGTTATGCACATGATTCCCGCAGCCCACCCCACCCCCCGCAGCCTGTTCCTCCCTCTCTCTGGCTGTATGCAAGTTTCTCTCTTCAGTTACACGGCGTCGGAGCTGGCGCCTGCACATAGAGCTTATCTCCGGCGCCATGTTTTTGAAGCCCGCATTACCCAGTTTTGTGTCTGAGAGGGCGGCGCATGCGCCCTTGCTTTTTCAGATCTCATTGTGACAGCGGGAGTGCACGCGGTGTCACAACAGGACTGGAGAACAGCTGATCTTACCGATTAGCTGCAGCATACGTCTGTTACGATATCGTCTGCTGCAGCTAATCGGTAAGATCAGCTGTTCTCCAGTCCTGTTGTGATAGAAGAAAAAGCGAGGGCGCATGCGCCGCCCTCGCAGACACAAAACTGGGTAATGTGGGCTTCAAAAACATGGCGCCGGAGATAAGCGCTATGCGCAGGCGCCAACTCCGACAACGTGTAACTGAATAGAGAAATTTGCATACAGCCAGAGGCCTAAAACACACGTCCTTGATTACACGCACGTGTAATATGGGCCGTTTTTCATGTCCGTAATCCGTTTTTTTGTCCGTAAATAACGCACGTGTGGTGGCTGTGTGTCCGGCGTATGGTAACCACGTGTGCGTGTGGAATGGCCGTGTGTGCGTGTGAAACTTAACTGACGTGTGTGTGTGTTGTCCGTGTGAAATGTCCGTGTGTGATGTTAAATGTCATTGATACATGCCGGCTGACAGCAGACAGAGTCGCGCGCTGAGAATGAACTCGGGTGAACTTCACCCGACTTCATCCTCACACCGCGGCTCTGTCTGTGTCGCGTCCTGATTAGCGGTCACCCGTGAAGGACTCACCGGTGACCGCTAATCACCAGAGTGACTGAATGGAGTACCCCTCTCGCATACTCACCGTTCCCTGATCACCGGCACGGCGCTGCACGGCTGTTCTCTAAACTCCGGCGGCTTTTCCTCTTTTGAAAAAGCCGGCCGCTCATTAATCAATCTCGTATTCCCTGCTTTCCCCGCCCACCGGCAAATATGATTGGTTGCAGTGAGACACGCCCACACGCTGAGTGACAGCTGTGTCACTGCACCCAATCACAGCAGCCGGTGGGCGTGTCTATACTGTGCAGTAAAATAAATAAATAAATAATTTAAAAAAACGCCATGCGGTCACCCCTTTTTTTAATACCAGCCAGATAAAGCCATACGGCTGCAGGCTGGTATTCTCAGGATGGGGAGCCCCACGTTATGAGGAGCCCCCCAGCCTAACAATATCAGCCAGCAGACGCCCAGAATTGCCGCATACATTAGATGTGACAGTTCTGGAACTGTACCCGGCTCTTCCTGATTTGCCCTGATGTGTTGGCAAATTGGGGTAATAAGGAGTTAATGGCAGCCCTTAGCTGCCACTAAATCCTAGATTAATCATGTCAGGCGTCTCCCCGAGATACCTTAGATGATTAATCTGTAAGTTACAGTAAATAAACACACACACCTGAAAAATCCTTTATTAGAAATAAAAAACACAAACACATTTCCTGGTTCACCAATTTAATCAGCCCAAAAAAGCCCTTCATGTCCGGCGTACTCCAGGATGGTCCAGCGTCGCTACCAGCTGTGCTGCATGAAGGGGACCGGAGCAGCAGAAGACACATCCGCTCCTGTCAGCTCCACGCAGCAACTGAGGTGAGTAGCGCGATCAGCTGTGCTGTCACTGAGGATACTCGCGGCCACCGCTGGATCCAGTGACAGCGGGTAACCTCAGTGACAGCTCAGCTGATCACATGGCTCTCTTCATTTGCTGCGTGGAGGTGACAGGAGCGGCGGTGTCTGCTGCTGCTCCGGTCACCTTCATGCAGCAGAGCTGTAAGCGACGCTGGACCATCCTGGATTACGCGGGACATGGAGGGCTTTGTCGGGCTGATTAAATTGGTGAACCAGGGAATGTGTTTGTGTTTTTTATTTCTAATAAAGGATTTTTCAGGTGTGTGTGTTTATTTACTGTAATTTACAGATCAATCATGGAAGGTATCTCGGGGAGACGCCTGACATGATTAATCTAGGATTTAGTGGCAGCTATGGGCTGCCATTAACTCCTTATTACCCTGATTTGCCAACGCACCAGGGCAAATCGGGAAGAGCCGGGTACTGTCCCAGAACAGTCACATCTAATGTATTCGGCCAGTCTGGGCGGCTGCTGACTGATATTGTTAGGCTGGGGGGCTCCCCATAACGTGGAGCTCCCCATCCTGAGAATACCAGCCTTTAGCCGTATGGCTTTATCTGGCTGGTATTAAAATTGGGGGGACCGCACGCTGTTTTTTTAAATTATTTATTTATTTATTTCTATACTCCATAGTGACACGCCCACAGGCTGCTGTGATTGGGTGCAGTGAGACACCTGTCACTCAGCGTGGGGGCGTGTCTCACTGCAACCAATCATAGGCGCCGGTGGGCGGGGAAAGCAGGGAATACGAGATTGTTTAATGAGCGGCCGGCTTTTTCAAAATAGAAAAAGCCGCCGGAGCTGTGTGAACGCCGTGCAGCGCCGCGCCGGGGATCGGTGAGTATGAGAGAGGGGGGAAACTTCAGTCACTCGGGGGATTAGCGGTCACCGGTAAATCCTTCACAGGTGACCGCTAATCAGTACACGGCACACAGACAGAGCCGCGGCATGACAATGAAGTCGGGTGAAGTTCACCCGAGTTCATTCTCATCCCGCTACTCTGTCTTCCGACATGTAGTAACGACATTTTGCATCACACACGGACATTTCTCACGGACAACATAACCACACATCCGTGCAAGGAACATTTTATTTGGACTCCCATAGGCTAACATTATGTCCGTGTGTGCGTGCTCCGTCCCAAAAACGAACATGCTTCCGTGCCAAACGGAGCAAAAAACGTGGGACGCACGCGAACACACGGAAGATCAAATAACACGCACGTGTGTCTTTAAACATAAAAAAGCATATGTGCACGTTTGGTCGTATCTCCGATATGTACGGAAACGGACCAAACACGCACGTTTTCAACGGATGTGTGTTTCGGGCCAGAGAGAGGTAGGAACAGACAGCGGGGGGAGGGGGGGGGGCGGGAATCATGTGCATAACCCGCCCGGATATTATCTAGAGAAGTGCAAATGTCAATCAAAAAGTGGATGAATTTTCAAACTTCATAAACTTGAATTTCACAACCTAAACATCCGAGCTGCCCACTAATGGTATGTACAGTCTGTGCCTGATAGTGCCAGTACTGCACTGGCTTTACCTTGTATACCAAAATCCTGATGTTTGGTTGCCTTTAAAGAACATTGAAACTTGATGGCTACCTCTGTGTTTTCCAACCATGGATCTGTGTTATTACTGACATACAATTATTGTGACTTATTACAAAATATTTCAAAGACAATATAGGAATTTTCAGACAACTAATGCAAGATTGAACATGCCTGATAACTAAAGCCCGCTACACACGCTTCAATATATCTCACAATCCGTCGTTGGGGTCAAGTTGTAAGTGACGCACATCCGGCATCGTTTGTGAGGTATCTGCGTGTGACAGCTACATGCGATCAGGATTGAACGCAAAACCGTTGATCGCAAACACATCGTATCATTCTCTAGAATTGAGCGTTTTGTTGCAAGAACCTAGTCAATTGTAACGTGTGACATCCCTCATACGATTTTGTTGTCTGATGCTATGTGCGCAGGTGTGCGCTCTGCACCGCAGCTTAAAAAAGGTCTGCTTCAGAGCGCAGCTGAAAAGCTGCGTTCTGAAGCGCCTCACAATGTCTGTCATTCACTAATCTCTGTCAGTCCGTCACTATCTCTGTCCCTCACTCTCAGTCCATGTCAGTCTATCCCCCTCTCTCATATACTCACCGATCCCCGATCCCTGGCGCTGCACGGCATTCACACTGATCCGGCGGCTTTTACTGTTTTGAAAAAGCCGGCCGCCCATTAAACAATTTCGTATTCCCTGCTTTCCCCGCCCACCAGCGCCTATGATTGGTTACAGTGAGACACGCCCACACGCTGAGTGACAGGTGTCACATTGCACCCAATCACAGCAGCCGGTGGGCGTGTCTATACTGTGTAGTGAAATAAATAATTAAATAATTAAAAAAAACGGCGTGCGGTTCCCCCCATTTTTAAAACCAGCCATATAAAGCCATACGGCTGAAGGCTGGTATTCTCAGGATGGGGAGCTCCACGTTATGGGGAGCCCCCCACCCTAACAATATCAGCCAACAGCCGCCCAGAATTGCCGCATACATTATATGCGACAGTTCTGGGACTGTACCCGGCTCTTCCAGATTTACCCTGGTGCGTTGGCAAATCGGGGTAATAAGGAGTTATTGGCAGCCCATAGCTGCCAATAAATCCTAGATTAATCATGTCAGGCGTCTATGAGACACCCTCCATGATTAATCTGTAAGTTACAGTAAATAAACACACACACATGAAAAAATCCTTTATTAGAAATAAAAACACACACATATACCCTGGTTCACCACTTTAATCAGCCCCAAAAAGCCCTCCTTGTCCGGCGTAATCCAGGATGGTCCAGCGTCGCTTCCACCGCAGCTGCATGGAGGTGACCGGAGCCGCAGCAGACACAGCCGCTCCGGTCACCTCCACACAGCAAATGAACACAGCCGCGCGATCAGCTGCTGTCACTGAGGTTACCCGCGGCCACCGGTGGATGCAGCGGTGGCCGCGGGTAAACTCAGTGACAGCTCAGCTGATCGCCGGCTGTCTTCATTAGCTGTGTGGAGGTGACCGGAGCGGCTGTGTCTGCTGCGGCTCCGGTCACCTCCATGCAGCAGCGCTGGATGCGACGCTGGATCATCCTGGATTACGCCGGACAAGGAGGGCTTTTTGGGGCTGATTAAAGTGGTGAACCAGGGTATATGTGTGTGTTTTTATTTCTAATAAAGGATTTTTTCGGGTGTGTGTTTATTTACTGTAACTTACAGATTAATCATGGAGGGTGTCTCATAGACGCCTGACATGATTAATCTAGGATTTATTGGCAGCTATGGGCTGCCAATAACTCCTTATTACCCCGATTTGCCAACGCACCAGGGCAAATCGGGAAGAGCCGGGTACAGTCCCAGAACTGTCGCATATAATGTATGCGGCAATTCTGGGCGGCTGTTGGCTGATATTGTTAGGGTGGGGGGCTCCCCATCCTGAGAATACCAGCCTTCAGCTGTATGGCTTTATCTGGCTGGTTTTAAAAATGGGGGGAACCGCACGCCGTTTTTTTTAATTATTTAATTATTTATTTCACTACACAGTATAGACACGCCCACCGGCTGCTGTGATTGGGTGCAGTGTGACACCTGTCACTCAGAGTGGGGGCGTGTCTCACTGTAACCAATCATAGGCGCTGGTGGGCGGGGAAAGCAGGGAATACGAAATTGTTTAATGGGCGGCCGGCTTTTTCAAAACAGTAAAAGCCGCCGGAGCAGTGAGAAAGCCGTGCAGCGCCGGGGATCGGGGATTGGTGAGTATATGAGAGAGGGCTGCTAACTTCAGTTACTCAGGAGATTAGCGGTCACCGGTGAGTCTTCACTGGTGACCGCTAATCAGGACGCGACACAGACAGAGCCGCAGCATCACAATGAAGTCGGGTGAAGTTCACCCGAGTTCATTCTGACAGTGCGGCTCTGTCTGTGTCTGCTGTCATCTGCCATTCAGCTCTGCTACATGGCTGTCTGTGTCTGCTGTTAGCGGCCATGTAGCAGAGCTGAATGGCAGATGACATAGTAAAAACGCATCCCACATTACACACGCTTGGCAAGTCAATAAATAAAAAAAAAAAAAGGTGCCCAATGCATACGTCACAGAACACATGATCTAAAGGATCGCACACACAATTGACCAATTTAACATAGACTACTAACGCTCGTGTGACAGCAAATGAACGACCAACGTGAAATCTCATAGATCCCGTATGCAACCTGGGCGTGTCACATCGCAAATGCGATTGTACAACTAATTGCAACGTGTAAAGTGGGCTTAAGAATCAGCATGTAATATATTGACACTGCCTAAGAGACATTTAAACTATGCTGTATTCATACATGCCATGAAAATTTCTAATCCTATACGGGAAGAACACAAACACGTTGACTTTTTGTTTATTTTCTGTACACGTGTGGGTGGCTTTTCTGACTAAGCTGCTACAGAATTCAAAGATAAGCTTTATTGGTAGCCCTATGACTTTGGAGGTTTGGTTTCTGAACTCAATAATTTCTATGAGGCATGTACTAGACATGCTCTGTAATTTGTGCAGAGTGGTAGGAAGCTGAGCAATGTCTACCAGGTACTGTCCATGCTAAATCCTGTGTTATCGCCCCACATTAAAAATGGAGGTGTACAAGGGGCTGCTGATAAGTCTTTGGCTTTGTGATCTTTTTTTTGTTTTTATGGTAACAAATGTTACATAACATGAAAGCCTTATGTTTCTAATATATGTTTTAAAAATTTTGTATTTGTTGCTTATGGCAGCAGTGTTCAACGCACATGGGAACACAAAATGGCGAGTCTAATGCGATATTCACAGGAGTTGAGAGCAGAGTAGTGATAAAATTCTTATTTCTGCAAGGAACATCCGCAAAGGAACTTCATAGTGATATGTCGCAGACATTAGAGGATCATTGCCCTTCACATTCCACAGTTAAGAACTGGATTGCCAAATTTAATATGGGCCACTTCAGCACCAATGATGAGGAACGTCCTGGACGACCGAGATTGGTTGTTATTCTGGAGATTGTCGATGCTGTACACAACCTCATACTGGAGAATTGACAAATTTCAGCTAAAGCAATAGCAGACATCATGCGGATTTCCCGTGAATGTGTTTGTGTCATTATCCATAAACATTTGGACATGAGGAAGCTATCTGCAAAGTGGGTCCCCAAATGTTTGACAACAGATCAGAGAAGCATGCGTTTGAAAACTTCCTGGTCCATCTGTCAGCATTTCTGGACAGATAAGAACCTCCTGGTTCGACTGGTCACTATGGATGAGACCTGGATTTATTTGTATGACCCTGAAAACAAGGAGCAGTCAAAAGATTGGAGGCACAGTGGTTCACCTCGTCCAAAGAAGTTCAGGGTGCAAAAATCAACAACTAAGGTGATGGCATCTGTGTTCTGGGATAAGGAGGGTGTGCTGCTAGTGGACTACCTTCAAAAGGGTTCCACCATCAATGCAAGGTATTACATTGAACTTGTGGACCAATTGAAGGCAGCTCCGAAGGCCAAAAGGCGTGGCAAGCTGTCCAAAAGATACTTGTTCCTACAAGACAACACCTCCGTTCACACTGCACAAATGACCACGGCAAAACTTGCAGAGCTGGGCTTCCAGCTGGTTAACCAACCACCTTCTTTTGTGAATAGGAGATCTAGCTCTCTCCGACTATCAACTGTTTACAAACCTGAAGAAACACCTCAAGGTTACCAAATTTTATACCATTTCTGGTGCCATGGCTGCAGCAGATGCCTGGTTTGAGGCACAACTGAAATCCTTTTTGCTAGGCTTACAGAACTTGGAATACCGATGTAAGAAGTGTGTTGACATCAGTGGAGAGTATGTGGAATAAATGTAAAGTTTCATCATCCAATCTCGTTTCTTTCTGGGTAAAGCCAAAGACTTATCAGCAGCCCCTCATATTCAATGTAATTGTGCACTTTGATGATAATAAGATGACTGGTCAGAAGGGAACTCTACTAACAAGCAGTGTCAGCTTATGGTGAGGATCAGTGGGTAGGGTGAAAATTGGGGAAAGCCAGAATAATTTTAAATATATAGAATGACGGAGAAAAAACTATTTCAATGCTTTCAATTATTTCTTGATATGTTCCTTTTACAGAATAAAGGAAAGCAAGGAGAGAGAAGAGGGAAGGAAGAAAGTTAGGTTGTCCACCATAGAGTAAATAATATTTTTTACTAAATATGCATTAAATTGGGGCTTAAGATCATTTTTGTAACTGGGATTCATATAATATGTTGCACCATTTGGCTTTGGCAGGCTGTTTCTCTGCACATTCAACTTTTATAATCTGTGGTCATAAAACAGACGAGAATAGCTCAGAAATGACAGAAAAAAAGATGTTACAAACTCTCAGATCATCATAGTGGCTGGACAATGGATCCTCAGTTAATTAATTTTGAAGTCAACAATATACAGGACAACACAGAGGCTAAAGGAGGCAAATGGTGCAAAATTTTTGATGACACTTAATTGCAAAAATGATTTTTAGCCCCAATTACATTCATTTATGCAAAAATGTCCCTAATGGTGGACATGCCCTTTAAGAAGAATACCCAGTGAGCAACTGTGCAATAACATCTAACTAAAAGATTCTTAAAGGGAATCTGTCACCCTTTTGTATCTTTTTAGTTATTAATTTGGGCATACAGTTGGCATAGAGGTGAAACTAGCCATACCTGTATGCCTCCTGGATGAAGGGCCGTTTTGGAAATTCCTCTTTTAGATCTTCCGTGCTATGGGGCGTATGCTGCCCGAAAGGTAAGCCAGTCTCCGGTCTTCATTATCCCCAATTTCTCCTCCTCTTCCCTTTAGTATGCGCCTGTATTGTCAGGAGCACGGCTGGAAATCCCGCACCTGTGCATTCTGCATGCTGTCTCACTCCCTGCATTCTCCAGCGGGCACAGTCTTCAATTTTGATGTGCGCAGGCTCCTTGCAGTCAATGTAGAGTAGCAGTGATGCCACGGCGCCTGCGCACATCAAAAGTGAAGACTAGTGGAGGGTGTTGTGAATGTTAGTTATGTTTTGGCTGCTGGGAGGCTCCCTCTGGTGGCCAGGAATGGTTTGGACTTGGACCAGGTGTGTTGTGCAGTTTCCTTTGCTAACTCTCTGCTTATTTAAGTCCTGGTCTGATTGCAGGCTGTTGCCGGATGTCAGTTGTTCTTTGTATCTCCAGCCTGCTTAATCCTGCTTTACACCACATCTACTCCAGATAAGTGCTTGCTCTTTATTTATTGTCTGGTTCTTTTGCTTATCTGGGTTTGTCATTTGTTGTGGTTGGTTTCAGTTTATTTCCTTCCAGGGATTTTCCCCCTCAGTGGATTGTTGAGGAACTCCCTGCAGTTCTGTGTGGAGTATAGCTCCTTTGGGCCCATGTGTTTGTGGCTTGTTGAATTTGTTATAATTCTTGTTTTCTGTTCATTGGTATGACAAGGGCACCTGGTATAGGACGGAGTTCAGATCGAGCGATCTGAGGGCCTTTTTGTACTATCAGGAAGTTGGTATTTTGCAGGGTTTTTCTCTGGCCACCATCGGTCCCTTTCCTGTCCTTTCCTATTTTAGTCAGCGGGGGCCTCACCTTTTGCTGATCCTGTCATCTACCTGTGTATTGTGTTTTTCCTATATCGCCGCGGTCTTTGAATGTGGGGGGCTTGCTATTCTTGTCTATTTTCTGAGGCAGAGAGTTATTCATCTTTCCTACCTTTAGGATAGTTAGTTCTCCGGCTGGGTTCGCGGTGCACAGGATGTTAGTTCACCCCTCGGCTACTTCTAGTTGTGATGGTTAGTAAGGGGATGGCGGCCAGATTAGTTGCCAATGCTCTTGTCACCTTTTTGCCAATGATTTGTGGTGGTCTTCCATGGTTCCGGATCATAACAGGAGGGATGCCAGCCACGCACATCAGAGATTAACGCTCAGGTACTGGATATTAATTTCATTCACATGGCTTTTCATATTACGTCTTTCTCATGGTATTCTGTTTCTTCCTAGAAGCTGTGAATCCCAAGCGCTCTAATTATCAGTCCCTTAGATAACTGTATGATTGTACTCACACTTCAAAGCATCAACAGATAGTTTTAACTCAGCCAGAAACGATGACTTGTAGAAAGACCAGGAAAAATGCTGTAGTTTTCTTCTAGAATATTGTATTAAGTACAAAGTAAAGGCAGGTGAAAAGGAATAATTTGTACAGGGTTGTAGACATGTCTTCAGCAATGGTTCCTCTCTAGACTAAACTCAGGAAGAAAGGGAGGAGCATTCTATACAGAAGCCAACTAAGGGAGGAACATAGGGACAAACTTCATACAGTCTAAATCTACCTAGTAACAATAAGGAATTTCCTGATAGGAGGAAAAATATGCAATGCAAGAAATATATACAACAGGTTGTTCCCATTCATGGGACACAACACTCCCTGTCTGAAATCATCTGATTTCACAAGTCCTTGTACGACGTAAGGAGTCGATCCTGTCCCTCGATGTCACGAAACGAGTAACGAGAAAAGGAAACACAAAAAATGCAACGGTAATGCACGGAATTCAAATCCATGCTTGGTCGATGACGCAGAGTCCTTGAGTAAAAATGTAAAAGTAGAAAAAATGAAAAAATGAATTCAAGTTCAACAAACCCATCTTCAGATTGGGGAAGTCACAAACATGCCAACTCTTCCTCCAACCCAATAATCCAACGGTAAAGTTTTAGTCCAAAGAAAAGGTTCAAGGTTCAATTGGACACAGACAGTTGTGTCTCAGTACAGCAGGGGTAAGGAAAGGTACGCTCCCCGCCGTGGCAGTATCCAACGACAAAGTTAGTTCATGTAACGTCCTCCTTCGGTAAAAGTAGCACGAGTTCGGTGACTGGACGAAAGAAGATTCGGGTTGAACCGCCCTTTGTCACCTTCACTTCTACCTTCCGGGTCTTTCCATCGTCGCTGAGTACAGCCTTGGTGATGAGTCCCATTGGTCACTCGTTGCGATGAGCCTCTCTGTCTTTCAGCAAGACAACGTCTCCTACTTGCAGGTTAGGAGATGACTTCTGCCATTTGTGACGGCTTTGAAGCAAATGCAAATACTCAGTCTTCCACCGATGCCAGAACACATTGGACAGATGTTGTACTTGCTTCCATTGACGTCTGAAAATGTCCTTTTAATTGAAGTCCCCAGGAGGGACTGAAACAGCTCCAATTTTCTGTGTGAGGAGTGTGGCTGGAGTGAGAATCATTGGAGCATCAGGGTCGGATGATACAGGAACCAGAGGTCTGGCGTTTATTATAGTGGATACCTCTACGAGGAAGGTCACCAGCACTTCATGGGTGAGAGGAAGTTTGTGACTTAGTAGCATGGAATCAAGGATTCTTCGTGCAGGATCCACTCATGTGTGACGAGTGTAGGGGATTGAACACCCAGGTACAGCCATTGTCAGCCAAGAAGTTGTTTAGCAACCTTGGCCTTGGAGACCGAAAGGGCAATGGGGCCACCCAACTGTTAGAGTCACTTTGAGAGAACTCTTTATCCATAATCTTTATGAATCCCTTGTCTTCTCTCATCGGTGCCAACTTGTTGTCTTCGTTTGTAGACTCAAACATTGTTGACCCAAAGTTGTCATCCCAGAGATGGTGTGCGTCCACGCAGTCGGGCGGCTGCTGTCGCCACCTGGTGTCGCTCAGCCTCTCTTTCATCCAGTAGTGATGCGGACATGGTTGAAAGTGAGTGCTGCGACCATTTGGGAGGATGTGCGTCTTGTAGGAGGATATTGCGTCGGGACTCTTCATTCTGCCCACGCAGACGTTTCCTATGATCACCCAGCCTAAGTCGTAGCGCTGAGCGAATGGCGCGTCGTGTGGCCCGTTGATTTGTTGGCATACTTTGTGTAGCCAGAGGATGTCCCTTCCAAGCAGAATCAGGATTTTTGCACTATGATCGAGAACTTGGATCTTGCTGGTGATAGTTCTCAGGTGAAGGTGGTGAAGAGCTGCCTCTGGTGTTGGAATCTCTTCCCGGTTAGCCGGTATCTGGTTTCACTCGATGAGTGTTGGTAGAGGTATCTCTACGGTATTTTCAAGAGATGTTACCACGAGACCACTGGCTCTTCTGCTGCAAGCTTCTGAGATGCCGCTGCAAATACCTAGTGTGTAAGGGTAGGCATTTCCTGTTAAGCCGACCAAGTCAAAGAGTTCAGACCTGGCGAGTGACCTGTTGCTCTGGTTGTCCAGGATGCTGTACACCTTCACGGCCCTTTCTGGGTGACCTTTGGGATATACCCTTACTATATTTTTGCACAAGACTTGTCCCAGAGATCTTTTCCGCAGACTTCGGTGCACGAGGAGGATACTGTGAGGTGGTTTGCAGTTTGGCCTGTACTCTGCCCGCCATGACTTGTGGTAGGAGAAGGTGTAGGTGCAGGATCAGGCTGAGATGGGTGGAGCGCTTGTACGTGATCCGTGCTGTCACACTCTATGCACTTAATTGTAACCTTACAGTCCTTGGCAAGGTGTTCTGTAGAGGCACAACACCTGAAACATACCCCAAACCTTTTCAAGAGTTCCTTTCGTTCTTGAAGGGGTTTCTTCCTGAAGCCAATGCACTTCTTCAGGGGGTGTGGCAGTGTGTGAATAGGACATTGGCGGTTCGGATTTTCCGCCTTCCCGCCTTCAGTGCCATAGTCTGGTGCTGACGTTGGTGTAGGTGGCAGAACGTCAGTCTTTTTGACTGATACTGGGCTCCTACGTTTTCTGTCATTTTGATGAGTGCTCTCATACCTGGGAGCTGGTGAAGTGGAGTCGGTGGGTTCTCCACAGGTGAAGCTGGGGTCTGCCTTACGTTCCGCGATGCCATTGATGAACTCGCAGAAGTAGGAGAATGCAGGGAAGGAGACTTGGTGCTCTTTTTTATAGTTTGTTCCTACTGTGGTCCACCTTTCCTGCACATTGTAAGGTAACTTGGCGACTATGGGTTTCACACCACGAGCAGTGTCCAGGTAGCTGAGGCCAGGTAGGTGTGTGTCTCTTTTGGCCAGCTGGAGCTCGGACAGCAGGTCGCTGAGTTCCTGGTACTTTGAAACATCCTTGCCAGATATTTTGGGAAGGTCGTATAGTTGTTTCAGCAATGCATCTTCAATTGCTTCAGGACTGCCGAAGCTTTTCTCTAGTCTGTCCCATGCGGTTGCGTGACCAGTTGTTGGGTCGCTGATGTAGACGGATCTGAGTCTCTTGGTTCTCTTGGTAGACTGTGGTCCTAGCCACCTGATTAGCAAGTCCAGCTCTTCGGCAGCCGTAATGCCGAGGTCACCCGTTGCGGTTTTGAAGGCACACTTCCACCCTCTGTAGTTCTGTAGTTTTCGGGCTGGTCATCAAACTTTGTGAGACCGGTGTTGGTGAGTTCTCGGCGGATCATGTACCTTGCAAAGTTAGACATGTCTGATCTTTCCGACTTTGGGGGCACATTTGCTGACTGTGTGGTGCTGGTTGTGGGGTTTGCAGCTTGTCGGTTCAGGAACGTGGGAAAGTACGGAGTGGCGTAGGCATTTAGACCAGTGATCGGTTTGGTGTGTACAGTCTATGTTGTATGCGGGGCCGGAGCTACACAGTTCTTTGGAGTGTAGCGCCTTGCCGGCATGTTAGGTTGCATGTAGACATGGGCATACAGAGGTTGCTGATGCGCAGGGTGTGGCTGTGCATTGAAATATGAAGCAGGTTCAGGCTTGAAAGTCTGAGGTGCATTGGACTGACCTGGAAGGCTGGAAGTTGTAGGTGGATCAGTGTCTTGAAGCTCTGGAGAAGTGTTAGCACTGATGGGAATGTTGATGGTAGTTGGCAGTTCGTTGGCTTGGCTCAGCACGTAATCTCTTGTACGCTTAAGTGAGTCTTCTGTGTCGGGATCACACAAACTGGCGCTGCCTTCTTGGCTCCCACCCAGAGCTTGCTCAAAGACCTTTAGCCTTGCCATGGCCGCCACATGTTCACATTCCTTCTGTAGGGCTTCAATTTCTGCTTCCTTGCGTGCAGATTCTGCTTTCATCTCTGCTTCTCTGCGTGCAGATTCTGCTTTCATCTCTGCCTCTCTCTGGGCGAAGATGGCTTGTACTTTTGTTGTTTCTGCTTCAGCGCGCGCCTTTATGAGCTGCTCGTTGAGGGTTGAGTACCTTGATGAGCCTGATTTGAGTGAGTGCCTTGAGCTCTTAATGGACCTGGATTTGTAAGATGCTGCTCCTGACATTTGTGCCATTTTTGCTTCAGTCTCGCTCACAATGTCGCGCACGGTTTGGTCTCATTCAGCATTAAGCTGTTGGAAGTCCTGTAGTTCTTTTTCAGACTCAGACGTATTTGATCTCAGCAGGGTAGAGGAATATTTTTTGCAAATCTCTTTGTAGGACTGGTATGTTGAGTACAGTTGTTCAAGGGCTCCCTCTGGTGGTACTTCATGAGCACCGGGCGCATATAAAACAGTCACTTGTTTTTGCACTCTTTGCCACAATAATGTTGTGTGGGTAAGCAGTTCACTTCTGACTGTTTCTAGGTTCTCTTTAACCTTCCATGTTGGTTTGGTAAACTGCTTAGATCTTTCACTGTAATTTAAGTGTGAGTCCATGTCTTTCTCCTGTTGCTCTAGAGCAGGGAGGGAAATTGTTCTCTTTACGTCCATCATGAAGGGTGAATGCTGCTCTGCACTGGTTGTCAGGAAAACCTATACAATGTTGCAAATTAGCTGGGAGCAGCCTGTGTTTGCAGAATGTATTTGCAGAGTCACTGGCTGCAGCTTACAATTAGCTTATGGGTGATTCTAGGTTTATAGCTGCACACAGTTCTGATAACAGGTTAATACTTTACAGGGCACTTTCTGTCTGCAAGCTGCTATAAAGTTTTATGCTGTGGCTTGTTATCAGCCCCTTGGGGTAATCCTTTCTCTGGATTGTATGCAATATAGCACTCCTGGAAACAGGTTCTTTACTGATATATGTATACTAATCCCGGTCACAGCTAGTCCTTTTCACTATTCTGTTTCTTCCTAGAAGCTGTGAATCCCAAGCGCTCTAATCAGTCCCTTAGATAACTGTATGATTGTACTCACACTTCAAAGCATCAACAGATAGTTTTAACTCAGCCTGAAACGATGACTTGTAGAAAGACCAGGAGAAACGCTGTAGTTTTCTTCTAGAATCTTGTATTAAGTACAAAGTAAAGGCAGGTAAAAAAGGAATAATCTGTACAGGGTTGTAGACATGTCTTCAGCTATGGTTGCTCTCTAGACTAAATTGAGGAAGAAAGGGAGGAGCATTCTATACAGAAGCCAACTAAGGTAGGAACATAGGGACAAACTTCATACAGTCTAAATCTACCTAGTAACAATAAGGAATTTCCTGATAGGAGGAAAAATATGCAATGCAAGAAATATATACAACAGGTTGTTCCCATTCATGGGACACAACACATGGCTAATTGATCTAACTGACTGCTAGATGTTTGTCTGAGATATACGCAGTGTACTGGCAGTAAGGTAGATACGTTAGATATGACATACTGCTATTGCCTTATTATGCACTGACACTTTAACATCGGCATTTCTTAATCTAAGAGCATCTCCTGATAAGATCAAGCATATTTTATACTAATAATATACTAATTGCATACTGCAATATACTTAGGATTAATTTATTCAATTGCAGGAGTGTGCAACCACTGATAAACTGTATTATTTTTTAATTTTTATTTATACATCAGTTTACATTGCAGTACAAAGTCAGTTTATCATACGTTGCGCAAGATATGAGCCATTCACAGCTTATGTATGCTGGGAGCAATCAAAGAGCCATCCAGACTGACGTATTAGTAACAATACCGTATATCATATTGGAATAGTGGCTAAAAGTTCCCCTTCTTTTTTGGTAGTTACCTTTGCATTTTATAGTTATAAAATAAAAAATATGAGTGTAATGTTACTATATATATATATATATATATATATATATATATAATATATATACACATATATATATATATATTAAAAGTATATGTATATGGAGTGATACCGTTACCTGATCTGTTCGTGAGAGCTGCAGTGCAACGCAGCTGAAACGGCAAGTGATCTGACAGCGTTGAATGTCTCTGTATGAGAACTTATCCACGCACTTGCCAACTGTAATTGTTTGGGATCTGGTGCAATTTTTTTTGAGGGGGAGAGGGGGGTGTCTTCCTTTTTTTGTTGGTGTCTGCCTTTAAACTGAACGACTTAGGTCAAACGTTTTGGATCTCCTTCCACAAGCTTCTCACAATAATTGGTAAGAATTTGGTCCCATTCCCCCTGACAGAACTGGTGCAACTGAGTCATGTTTGTAGGTCAGCTTGGTCGCACCTGCCTTTTTAGCCTTGCCCATAAATTGTCAATAAGATTGAGATCAGGGCATTGTGATGGCCACTCCAAAACATAAACTTTGTTATACTTAAGCCACCTGTACTGTATATCCTATACGTCTCTGATACATTCATATACTTTATATACAGATTCGTCCCTGATACATATATATACTGAGTATACATATGGAAGTATATAACCAGAGCTGTGCTCTCAATTTTATTACAACTCATTATTACAGCTTGTCTTTTCACAATGTAATAACATGATCACTGGAAAATGTAATCAGACTTTAAAATTGAATTTATGCTATCAAACATTTCTCAATGCTGTAACAAAACAACTCCTCCAAATATATTATTACTGTGTCAAAATATTGCCTAGATGGCACCAATTTAGACATTACCACATAGATAAAATGTCTGAAGAAATTCGGAAACCCTCTTGGGAAATCCTGTTATATGAAACTCTTGTGAATTTGAGTCTCTGAATAAACATTTTGTCTACAGAAAAGAATGTTGTAAAACTGGCACCCAATGTTTGCATGATATGCTGACAAGAAGTGTCACTATATGTGTGTGTGATCTTATTATTTATTATTATAGCGCCATCAATTCCATGGCGCTTTACATGTGAAATGGGTATACATAATAGGGACAAGTACAATATTCATAAACAATACAAGACAGAAACAGGTACAGGAGGATAGAGGTCCCTGCCCGTGAAGGCTCACCGTCTACAAGGGATAGGTGAGGATACAGTAGGTTAGGGTAGAGCTGATTGTGCGGCGCTGTATCAGACTGAGGGTTACGGCAGGTTGTAGGCTTGTCGGAAGAGGTGGGTCTTCAGGTTCCTTTTGAAGCTTGTCAAGGTAGGCGAGAGTCTGATATGTTGTGGCAGAGCATTCCAGAGTATGGGGGAGGCATGGGAGAAATCTTGGATGCGATGGTGGGAAGAGGAGATGAGAGGGGAGTAGAGAAGGAGATCTTGTGAGGATCGAAGGTTACGTGCAGGTAGGTACCGGGAGACTAGGTCACAGATGTAGGGAGGAGACAGGTTGTGGATGGCTTTGTAGGTCATGGTTAGGGTTTTGAACTGGAGTCGTTGGGCAATGGGAAGCCAGTGAAGGGATTGACAGAGAGGAGAGGTCGGGAAGTAGCAGGGGGACAGGTGGATTAGCCGGGCAGCATAGTTTAGAATAGATTGTAGGGGTGCGAGACTGTTAGAAGGGAGGCCACAGAGCAGGAGGTTGCAATAATCCAGGCGGGAGATATTAGTAGTCTATATCTAAAAGTGGATATCTCGGTTGTCAATCATTATGGACAGTTTGCACAAAAAATGTCTGTGATATTTTGTCTGTAATTGGTATTCCACATGCACTAACATGCACAGTACTAACTGAAAATGGAGGACGGACAAAGAAGAACTAGCAGAAGGGGCAGCAAGAAGCTCAGGAAGAAGCTGTGATACCTGCTGCCCCCACTGCCAGCCCAAGTTCCCTATGGAGCTGAATTTTCATCCCCCACAGCAGTTGACACTGTGATAGGTGAAGAGTCCGTGTGGAGGTAAACAGTGTCAGACTCACCAGTAACATTGACTTTGGGGGGGCCCCCTGATCAACTACATGGAAATATTACATTCACAAATGTACCTCTGCTTCTATATAATAATATACTGGCTAGTTTGTAAAATGAATGCTGAGATGATTCTTTTGTCTGTACATAGTGAAACAAGTGTATTGTGCCAACTATTGATTATCTTGGGGCCAATAAGTGATGTTCTACTGCAAAGGGGCCCACCGGAAAATTCTCTGGTTCTCCTGTGGGCCAGTCCAAGACTGAAGGTAAATCGAAGAGACAGTGAAAGTCCCTCTCCGCTGCTGATATCCCTGTAAAGTCTGTACATTAATTCTCAGTATTTGTAAAATTCTGTATACACGCTCCTCAACACTGAAACTGCAATAGCAAGAAGGAACAATTGTGGAATTCTGAAAATCACAGGATGGATAGAAATGGTAATGATAAGCAAATTATAAAAAATGGAAACAAAAATGTAAAAACATCTTAATTAATTCAGTATCTAGTATAAGCGCCACTTGCATAAATCCCCGCGCATACACGCCTTGTCTGCTATCAAAAAGGTTATTAATATCTGCCTAAAGAATGTTCTGCCACGCTGAATGAACTGTGGGCAGCTTCCTTTACATTTGCCGACCAATGACATCCCAAATGTGCTCGATGGGAGACAAGTCTGGAGACGCTGCAGCCTATCATGGCACATTTTAGCCACGCAGGCTGCTCACAGTAGCACAAGCAACACGTGGCCTGGCATTGTCATGTTGAAAAACAGCTTTTTGGACAATTTGGAGAAATGGCCGTACTACTTGATCCCCGATTGATCCACTCCTCATAGCAAGTGAAACTGAACGTCACATACCGAGCATAAGGAGTCAAACAGTGCTTACACAAACCATCAGAAGGTGTTTACATAGCATTGGGCTAAATGACAGATATCCAGAGACAGATGTTTAGCTGACCTCACACCACAGCTCTCAAAGGCTATCATTGTGCAGATCAAGAAAGCAATGGAGGCTGGAATATAGGTCTATCTTCACTGAAGAGTCACACTCTTGTCTTGGACACAATGATAGCCAGAGATCGGTCTGGAGACCATATGCAACTCCATGAAGGGGCCTTCACGAGGGAATTTCACGCCTTATTCCTGGGATTATGATGTTGGGAGGCATAATGTATGATAGCTGGATCCTCTAGTATTCATTCCAAGCCCACTAACAGCTCAATATTACATTGATTTTGTCATTGAACCGGTGCTACGGCCATTTCTCCAAAGTGCTTAGGAGTTGTTGCTTGTGCTACTGTGAGCAGACTGCATGACCTAAAAGTGCCACCATACCCTGCAGCATTGCTGAACTTTTCTTCCATCCAGCTCATCTGTGATATCTTTGGTTGGCAATTGCAGAGGAAGCTGTGAGCAGTGGTAATAATTTGCGTGCCCAAGTGTATTTCTCAGACAGCCATTAATAACCTCAGCAATCGCATCCAAACTATGCATTTCTGAGTGTGCCACTCATTTTGGACACTGAATTAATCGAGATGGCAGCAAAGCAAAGACACCTGTTAATAGCGGAGGTGATGATCGAAGCTCTCTGAAGAGTTTTATATATAAATTGAGGTGGTTTTAAAATTTTGTTTTCATTTTTCATCATTTGCATATCATTATGATGTCTATCCATCCCCTGATTTCCATTATTCCACAACATTTTCTTCTTGGTGTTGCAAATTCAGTGTTGATGTGATCAGTGCTGATAGAGGTGTTTACGATCAATAACAAAATCTTTCATTTAGGCTTAGAACCCATTACAGCAGCAGAACTATGGTGTCTATAAGGCCTAAGACAAACGGCATGAAAATCGGAGAGAGTGGAATGCGATAAAACATCGCATTCCACTCGGACCAATATTAGCCTATGTGCCAGCACCCATGAGTGATTATTTTCTCAGCCTGAATCGGACCAAGAAAACAATCGCAGCATGCTGCAGGTGCAATGCGATTCTGGAATAGTTTCACTACAATATAAAAAAAAACATTATGCAAAGGATTGGAAAGACTCAGGTATACACTAATCCAGGATAGTATAATGAGATGATTTGAGGACAGGTGGAACGTTTAGGCCCTATTTGCACGGTGCAATTTTAATGCAGATTTTTGCAGAGAATAGTGCAGATTGTTGCCCAGATCTGTATGTCTATGAAAATTTCGAAGTGCTGTGCGCTCGTTGCTTCTTTTTTCCTTGAAGTTTTTAGGCCATGTGCGCACTTTGCGTTTTTTTCTGTGTTTTGGCTGCGTTTACAACTGCACTGTGTCATTGACAAAATGCATGCGTTCTGATTTCCCAGTAAAGTCTATGAGAATCATGCAAAATCTGTGCGCACTATGCTTTTTGAAACGCAGCGTTTTGATTGTCAAAAACCCATGCGTTTGAAGAAGCAACATGTCAATTGTTTTTGCCATTTTGGCAGCGCTCTACACCTATTGAAATCAATGAGTTGTAGGATATTGCTGCCAAAATGTGAAGCAGTGCGCTTGCATTGCATTATTGTTGCGATCCGCATGTTTTTTTAACATAACAAAGGCAGGTCTTTCATCTTTCTCTCTCTGTCGGTCGGTCTGTCGCTCTCTATCTCTATGTCTCTATCTCTCTCTGTCCATGTCGGTCTCTCCCTCCCACCCCCTCTCTCATACTCACCGATCCATGATCACCGGCGCGGCGCTGCACGGCGTTCATACTGTGGCGGCTTTTTCTCTTTTGAAAATGCCGGCCGCTTATTAATCCATCTCGTATTCCCTGCTTCCCCCGTCCTCCGGCGCCTATGATTGGTTGCAGTCAGACACGCCCCCACGCTGAGTGACAGCTGTCTCACTGCAACCAATCACAGCCGCCAGTGGGCGTGTCTATATCGAGCAGTAAAAAAATAAATAACTAATTGAAAAAAAAACGACATGCGGTCCCCCCAATTTGGATACCAGCCAAGGTAAAGCCAAAAGTCTGAAGGATGGTATTCTCAGGATGGGGAGCTCCACGTTATGGGGAGCCCCCCAGCCTAACAATATCAGCCAGCAGCCTCCTGGAATTGCCCCATCCATTAATTGCGACAGTCCCGGGACTTTACCCGGCTCATCCCGAATTGCCCTGGTGCAGTGGCAAACGGGGTAATAAGGAATTATTGGCAGCAGCCCGTATCTGCCACTAAGTCCTAGGTTTTCGAATGAAAGACAAAAAACACCCTCTTTCACCACTTTAATAACCCCTCAAAAACACCTCCAGGTCCGATGTAATCCACGCAAGGTCCCACGACGCTTTCAGCTGTGCATGTGTCGTGGCTTGATTTGCGGTCACACGTGAAGGACTCACCTGTGATCGCAAATCCCCTGAGTGACTGCAGTGAGCTGGGCGACAGCTGTGCTTTCACTCAGGTTACTCGCGGCCACAGCTGCAGTCCTCCACCTGAGAGCGGTGGCTGCGAGTAACCACAGTGACAGCACAGCTGAACGCGCTACTCACTTCAGTTGCTGTATGGAGCTGACAGGAGCGGCGGTGTTCTACTGCCGCTCATGTCAGCTTCTGATGTAGCCGCGCAATCACAATGAAGTCGGGTGAAGTTCATCCGAGTTCATACCGATCACACGGCATTGTCTCGCAGCTAGCCATGCTCTTTTTGACAGTGCGGTCCCACTCGGCTCTGCTGTAAGTCTATGGGGATGCTGCAGAACCGAGTGGGACCATAATGTGAAAAATGTGCGTTCTGGATGCTTTTCCCACTCTGTCTATGGCAGAGAAAGCATCCAGAACGTATGAATTCTCCAGGAATGTGCATACGTTGCGTTCTCCCGAATGCGTCTCTGAACGCAGCTTTTTCGGCTGCGTTCTGAGACGCACAGGCAGTGACTTACACGCTGCGGAATTGAACGCAAAGTGCGCACATAGCCTTAGTGCAGAAAAAAGATCAGTATGTCAATTGTTGGTCTGTTTTTTCCTGTGTTTTTTTAGCCCCTCCAGCCGATTCACTAAAAAATGCACCCAAAAAACACACCAAAAATTTCTGCACCAAAAACTCAGCATGCACACATAGCCTTAAAGATCCTATCTGTCTTCAGATCAGCTCATTATAGCCTCATTCCCATGATGACGCCAGTTTGGTGAAACATTGGGGAGGCTAAGAACTGACTAATTTTAATTCAGCATATGCAGTGATGGATAATGATAGATAGAATAAAAGTCATATTTTGAAGGGAAACTGTCAGCAGAAATTTCGCACTAAACCTAAAAGATTACCCCTCTGCAGCTCCTGTGCTGCATTCTAGCAAGGTTCCTGTTGTTATTGTGCCCCCTTTGAGACCTAAATAAATACTTTATAAAGTCTTACCTTTTTGTATGCAAAACTTTTTTTATAGTCACAGGGGCGGGCTGTCTTGCGTCCGTTATTCTCCCTCCTGCCGCTTTACGCCGTCCCCCATCTCTCATTTCCATAGCTGAGGACGCTGCCCAGTGCTCCAGAGGTCCCCGCGCATGCCCAGTGCCACTCTCGCGGGACTGAGCACTGTGCACAGTGTGACCGCTGGTGACGTGATTGCGCAGGCGTGAGATTATGGGCGGCGCTGTGATTGTCATCAGCAAGTGCCCGCCCATAATCTTGTGCCCGTGCTTCTCACTCTGCCTCCACCGTTCTGCGCTTTAGTGCTTGTCACTTTGCAAAAGACAATGTGTGCCTTTGTTTTGTTTTTACAGGTTTTTTTTACTGTGTACTTCAGTAAGCTCGTCTCTGCGTCTCCTCTTGATCGGTGGTGTGCTGCTCCGCTCCTCCATCCTCTCATGCAGGGAAAGATGGGTAAGAGGTGACGTGGGGTCATATAGCCAGCACTTGCGCAGAACGGTGCAGGCAGAGTGAGAAGCGCGGGCACGAGATTATGGGCGGGTACTTGCTGATGACAATCACAGTGCCCACCTAATCTGAGAGCAGTATAACACAGCGGTAGAGATCCTGATTCCAGCAGTATGTCACTTACTGGGCTGCTTAGAATAGTTTTGATAAAATCACTGTTTAATCAACTGTAGATTATCATTAGTAGACTACTTGGCAAACTTCGATTCGTCTGTCCATAACACTTTTCCCAATCTTCGTCTGTCCAATGTCTGTGTTATTTTGCCCATATTAATCTTTTCCTTTTATTAGCCAGTCTCAGATATGACTTTTTCTTTGCCACTCTGCCCTGAAGGCCAGCATCCTCTTTACTGTAGACGTTGACAGTGGCGTTTTGCGGGTACTATTTAATGAAGCTGCCAGTTGAGGACATGTGAGGCATCGATTTGATTTCTCACACTAGAGACACTAATGTACTTGTGTTGTTGCTCAGTTGTGCAGAGGGGCCTCCCACTTCTCTTTCTACTCTGGTTAGAGCCTGTTTGTGCTCTCCTCTGAAGGGAGTAGTACACACCGTTGTAGGATATCTTCAGTTTCTTGCCAATTTCTCGCATAAAATATCCTCAATTTCTAAGAACAAGAACAGACTGTCGAGTTTCACATGAAGGTTCTCTTTTCTGGCCATTTTGAGAGTTTAATGGAACCAACAAATGTAATGCTCCAAATTCTCAACTAGCTCAAAGGAAGGTCAGTTTTGTAGCTTCTCTAATCAGCAAAACTGTTTTCAGCTGTGCTACCATACTTGCACAAGGGTTTTCAAGGGATTTCTAAACATCCATTAGCCTTCTAACACAGTTAACAAACACAATGTACCAATAGTACACTGGAGTGGTGGTTGTTGGAAATAGGCCTCTATACACCTATGTAGATATGGCATTAAAAACCAGACGTTTGCAGCTAGATTAGTCACATTACCACATTAAGTGTGTTTCTGTTTAATTTAATGTTAGCTTCATTGAAAACAAATGTGCTTTTCTTTCAAAAATAAGGAAATATCTAAGTGACCCTAAACTTTTGAACTGTAGTGTGTGTGTGTGTGTGTATATATATATATATATATATATATATATATATATGTAACTCTTTGCCAACGGAAAGGAAGTCATGAAAAGCAGGAATACTTTGCAAATAGTTAATGATGGGCTATGGCCAGTACTCGATTGAGCATCGGGGTGCTTGGCTGAGTATTGTGGGTACACCGATGTGTCATTCAGGAAACAGCCAACACAAAACACAGGCTTTCTTTACTACATGATGTGAGCTGGTACCCCAACGAGAGCCATTTTCAGTCTCTGAATGGCTCTCAGTGGGGGTTAAATAAAACAACTTTTTTGGATGTAGCATGCCCAATAAGAAAAAAAAAAAACACCCTCCCTCAGAAATGCTGTATTTATGGCTGGCTGTATGTGGGTGGAGAGCCGAACTGCCCAATCGTCATCTTCAATTGTACTCGTTACTCAAGTCGAACCCATCCAAGCGTCTGACCCGCTCGACTCGAGTAATTAGCACTTGAGCATGGTAGAGTTCACTCATCATTTTGAGAACCGATTACTGAGCATTGTACTGCTCACCCATCATTACAGATAATCTTATCTTTTGTATGTCCAGATTCCCCAATTCAGTTATTGATCAGTGCTATCACAGCAGCATGTGAGTGTATGAACAGGTGGACTGCACTGTATACAGACGTGTGTCCTAGCAAGTGGCTGAAATATTCATTAACAGAGTGCAAACCTACAGTGCCTACAAGTAGTATTCAACCCCCTGCAGATTTAGCAGGTTTACACATTCGGAATTAACTTGGCATTGTGACATTTGGACTGTAGATCAGCCTGGAAGTGTGAAATGCACTGCAGCAAAAAAGAATGTTATTTCTTTTTTTATTTTTTTTTTTAAATTGTGAAACGTTTATTCAGAGGGTCATTTATTATTCAACCCCTCAAACCACCAGAATTCTGTTTGGTTCCCCTAAAGTATTAAGAAGTATTTCAGGCACAAAGAACAATGAGCTTCACATGTTTGGATTAATTATCTCTTTTTCCAGCCTTCTCTGACTAATTAAGACCCTCCCCAAACTTGTGAACAGCACTCATACTTGGTCAACATGGGAAAGACAAAGGAGCATTACAAGGCCATCAGAGACAAGATCGTGGAGGGTCACAAGGCTGGCAAGGGGTACAAAACCCTTTCCAAGGAGTTGGGCCTACCTGTCTCCACTGTTGGGAGCATCATCTGGAAGTGGAAAGCTTATGGAACTACTGTTAGCCTTCCACGGCCTGGACAGCCTTTGAAAGTTTCCACCCGTGCCGAGGCCAGGCTTGTCCGAAGAGTCAAGGCTAACTCAAGGACAACAAGGAAGGAGCTCCGGGAAGATCTCATGGCAGTGGGGACATTGGTTTCAGTCAATACCATAAGTAATGTACTCCACCGCAATGGTCTCCGTTCCAGACGAGCCCGTAAGGTACCTTTACTTTCAAAGCGTCATGTCAAGGCTCGTCTACAGTTTGCTCATGATCACTTGGAGGACTCTGAGACAGACTGGTTCAAGGTTCTCTGGTCTGATGAGACCAAGATCGAGATCTTTGGTGCCAACCACACACGTGACTTTTGGAGACTGGATGGCACTGCATACGACCCCAAGAATACCATCCCTACAGTCAAGCATGGTGGTGGCAGCATCATGCTGTGGGGCTGTTTCTCAGCCAAGGGGCCTGGCCATCTGGTCCGCATCCATGGGAAGATGGATAGCACGGCCTACCTGGAGATTTTGGCCAAGAACCTCCGCTTCTCCATCAAGGATCTTAAGATGGGTCGTCATTTCATCTTCCAACAAGACAACGACCAAAAGCACACAGTCAAGAAAACCAAGGCCTGGTTCAAGAGGGAAAAAATCAAGGTGTTGCAGTGGCCTAGTCAGTCTCCTGACCTTAACCCAATTGAAAACTTGTGGAAGGAGCTCAAGATTAAAGTCCACATGAGACACCCAAAGAATCTAGATAACTTGGAGAAGATCTGCATGGAGGAGTGGGCCAAGATAACTCCAGAGACCTGTGCCGGCCTGATCAGGTCTTATAAAAGACGATTATTAGCTGTAATTGCACAAAATATTAAACCTAGGGGTTGAATAATAATTGACCCACACTTTTATGTTGAAAATTTATTAAAATTTAACTGAGGAACATAACTTGTTGGTTTGTAAGATTTATGCATCTGTTAATAAATCCTGCTCTTGTTTGAAGTTTGCAGGCTCTAACTTATTTGCATCTTATCAAACCTGCTAAATCTGCAGCGGGTTGAAGACTACTTGTAGGCACTGTATATATAATGCAAACTTACTTATTAAAGATATGAGTTCCTTGTTATACATACGGTATATACATGGACCCAACACAGTTCATACATACAATGATGTTTAGTAAAGTTCATGTAGGCCATTACTTACACTAAGTGGTACTTTGCACACTACGACATCGCAGCTGCGATGTCGGTGGGGTCAAATCGAAAGTGACGCACATCCGGCGTCATTGTCGACATCGGAGTTTGTGAATCCTTTTTACTACGATTAACGAGCGCAAAAGTATCGAAACTGTATGATCGGTGTAGCGTCAGGCATTTCCATAATGTCGCTGCAGCGACAGGTACGATGTTGTTCCTCGTTCCTGCGGCAGCACACATCGCTGTGTATGAAGCCGCAGGAGCGAGGAACATCTCCTTACCTGCATCCCGGCTGCAATGAGGAAGGAAGGAGGTGGACGGGATGTTTACGTCCCGCTCATCTCCGCCCCTCTGCTTCTATTGGCCGCCTGCCGTGTGACATCGCTGTGACGCCGCACAATCCGCCCCCTTAGGAAGGAGGCGGTTCGCCGGCCAGAGCGACGTCGCAGGGCAGGTAAGTGCATGTGAAGCTGCCGTAGCGATAATGTTCGCTACGGCAGCTATCACAAGATATCGCATGTGCGACGGGGGTGGGGACTATCGCGCTCGGCATCACAACAATCGGCTTGCAATGTCGTAGTGTGCAAAGTACCCCTAAGTCATGGGTGGACATATCAGTGGTGCAGCCGCACAAGGGCCCAAAAGGTGGTGGGGGGGGGGGGGTGGGGGGGCATTTCTACCTCTAAAGGAAGTGTAATTTTGCATTTTTATGAGCTCTTGGGCTGCAAAGGGCCCATATTATTGTTACACAGGGCCCTTTTCTGTCTGTGTCCACTAGTGCACTAAGTACAGGTTGTAATAAAGAATTGGAGAGAACATTATTTTTCACTGTGGAGTTGGCAGACAATTAAGAGAAATTAACAACTGGAATGTATCATTAGATATTGACCTATTGTTTAAATTAGGTTTTTGCGTTAAATACTTTTTTTTGCTATATCACGATTTTTATCAAAAATGAAAAAAATAGAAATCTTGCAATTTTTACTGGCCACTAGAGCTTTTTTAGACTTATACTATTGTTTCAGGAGATAGACATGTACATTAATAGCAATTACCGTTTTGTATTTAAAGGATCCCTTCCGTGAAGTGTTTTATAACTAAATCTGTGTGTATGTGCATGATGTATAGGGTGAATATGATAATATACTCACCTACCGCCTTCTCTGCGATCCAGCGCTGCTCTCCACTTCTGAGTGATGTCACTCTGACTCATTACGCACTGTGTGACCTGTAAGTGGCCTTCATAGGCTTACATTGTAAAAGAGATATTCGGCTTTTATATATATATATATATATATATATATATATATATATATATATATATATATGTGTGTATATATATATATATATATATATATACACATATATATATATATATATATACTGTGTATATATATATATATATATATTTATATGTATATATAAGACGGGGATTCTGAACAGCAGTGAGGTCATTCACGAGAGGAGTGCAGAATGGGTACCAGAGAAGACAGTAGTTTAAGAGTATGTTAACACAAAGATACTACACTACATACACATATACACATGTTTAGGGAACAAAACTTAGTGGGAGTGTTTCTTTAAGTATCTAATGAGCGTGTGCAAAAGTCATTGTGAATGGAGGAGGAGCAAGAGTCATCTGTGATGTCGCCTGTTGTGAATGACGGATCTTGACTTATCAACCGTGTATAGAATTATTATTTGTCATTGCAATTCTACCTGTGATGATAATGAGACTGCTGAAAAGATTTCAAAAAGTGTAAAAAAAATATATGTAACACAAAAAAAACCCCTATCTTGATTACATGATTTCTTTAAATAATCTCTTTAAACGTTAATGTCTGAGTGGGCTGAATTGAGTGAAATGAATCCTCTAGTCTTAATAATTAGGATGAGGCTTCTCTGCCTGGATTGACACTAGGTTCAATGTGAATTTGTCCTCAGGATATTGACTTTGAATGCTCCGAAACGCATAAGAAGGCCGTGCTGCTGTAGACATTTGCAGTCATGGAGGCCGATTCTTCCAAGCAATGAGTTTGTAATTTCGCAGCCAGTCACATAACTACAGCTTATGCTTTTAATGGCTGTGAAGACCTGAAGGTAGCATGTGCACACATATATGGCACGCCTTATTCTGCCCCTAATTGGCAGCTGTCAAGGGTTGTTTGGTGAAAACACAAAAGCACACAATCAAATGCATTTTTTACTACGGTAAGTCCCAAGAATTTTGCAGCTAAGGCAAAGTTCACATCTACATTAGAGGGCCCTTCACAGATTAAACGATTAACCTGAAAAATTATAACTACCAGCGAAAGTGGCAAACCCTACTATAATATTATTATAATAAATGTCGCATTCAGAACATTCAGTCATCATTACAAAAGACAGCGCAAGTCACTTTGTGTCACATTGGAGAATCTGCTTTCAGACTTTTAATAAACCATCTTAGTTGTAAAGGCTGCTTTACACCAGACAATCTATCGTGCGATAGATCGTCGGGGTCACGGTATTTGTGACGCACATCCGGCATCGCTGGCGATGCCGGCCTGTGTGACACCTCCTAGCGACGCAGTATCGCTCACAAATCGTGAGTCGGGTACTGCTCGCTAGGTTCCATAATATCGTTTAATTTAGTTGACCATCGTTTCCGTGGTAGCACACGCCGCTCCGTGTGACACCACGGGAACGATGAGCAGCTCACCTGCCTCCCGCGGCCGCCGCCGGCTCTATGTGGAAGGAAGGAGGTGGGCGGGATGTTTACGTCCCGCTCATCTCAGCCCCTCCGCTTCTATTGGCCGGCGGCCGTGTGACGTCGCTGTGACGCCGAACGTCCCTCCCACTCCAGGAAGTGGACGTTCGCCGCCCACAGCGAGGTCGCACGAGAGGTAAGTATGTGTGACGGGGGTTACTAACTTTGTGCGACACGGTCAGCGATTTGCCCGTGACGCAAAAAGGACGGGGGCGGGAACGATCGATTGTGAAATCGCACAATCGGTCGTACCGTGTAAAGCAGCCTTAACACTGGTATTATACTACAGTATTACAGCAGTGTCACCGACCAGTCATCTGATACAGAATTATATGGAAGCTCCCATGAGTGCACGGATATAATGCTTCTTCCTGTCACACCTTCTGTGTGTTGTCATGGTTACAGCAGTATTCAGGAAGCCGTCTAGTGAGCTGCGGTATTATGTGAACTAGTAGGTTGGTCATACATACAACAATCACACTCTTAAAGACGAGTGCTAGTCTAATAAACAATTTGATCAGTTGTAGGATGAGAGAATACACATGCACGGTTATAATCATGAACAGTGTCAGCAGCAGGAGTGAAAAATACTAGAAGACTGGTAGATCCATCAGTCTATGATTAGCACTGAAACAATAACAATTCATTTCGCTGATCCATCTAAAAATGTAGTCCTTAAAGGGGTTGTCCGCTGCTTTAACATTGATGGAGTATCCTTAGGATAGGTCATGAAGGTCCGATCGGCTGAGGTCTGAAACCCCTCACCCCTGCTGATCAGCTTGTCCCGGCAGCAGCAACCTGAGGCCGGAAATGTTGAGTTCCAGAGCTGCTCTATCTTCTGATAGCGGCCACTGCCGGGTACTGCACATGCGCCTCCTATTGATTTGAATGGGGAGTGGATATGCAGTACCCGGCCACGCCACTATCAGAAGGTGGAGCAGCTCCAGAGCTGACCATTTGCTGGCACCGAGTACAGCTGATCGGCAGGGGTGCAGAGTGTCGGCCCATCAGACATTGATGATCTATCCTAAGGATAGGCCATTAATGTTAAAGTAGTGGACAACCTCTTCAATACTTGTAGTTAAAAGTGTTGTCAGGTAAAAACAAGTTATCACCTATCAGCATGTTGATTGTTGGGTGCCTGACCACTGGGGACCTGCACTGATTGACAGAATCGGGAACTGTCAACCCCATTAGAATGCAGTGGCCGTGAACATCCTCCATTCATTCACTATGGGGCTGCTGAGCGCTGCACTCGGCTTTTTCCAGCACATCCCATAGACAACGAATGGAGCATCCCACCCGCCTGACATATTGTAACTGGGGTAAAAGTTGCCCGTCTGGGATAAACATTCCCTGATCTGCTGATTGTTGTGGATCCCAGCAGTGTGCTTCCCACCGATCAGCAAATTGTCCCCTTTTCCTTGGACAACCTTTTTACTAAACCACTACATATATCAAAACTGTCCAAGACTAAAACTGGCCTTGTTACCCTTGACAAGCAATGATAGCTCAGCTTTTATTTAATTCAATGCTCTAGAAAAATGAAAGGTGCACTGTGATTGGTTGCTTTGGGTAATAAGGCCAGTTTAAGACAGTTCTGATAAATGAGGCCTTTGGTAACATCTTGTCCACTGGTGGAAAACAAAACAAAATGTATAATTGTGACCGGAAATGTTTTAGCGTGCTTCGATATATGTAGCATTTTGAATGAATGAATGACGTACTCATTTGACACGGACTTGATCTTTTCAACACTAATGTAATGTTAACATAAATCCACAAAACTAATTTAATCAGATAGTTCAGAAGAGCTCTCACAATTTCACAAAATTCTGCTTTGCCATTATTACAGACCTGTGCACACTCTTGTTTGGTGGCACATGGTGCCCTCTTCATAAAGGTAAAGGGATACAAATGTAAAGCGTGTGCTGAATACACATATCTGTGATACGTCCATGTGCATGGACCCTAATGTTGGCTTTACACTTCAGATGGCTCTCGGTCTCGGCCAAATGCTCTTCCAGATTACAACTAACCATACACACTGATAGCCGACTCTGTCAAGAGTAAATACAGTATGTCCTCCATAAGGATCGGGGAGTAAACAACTCCTATCCCAAACAATTCCTCTGGAGGAGGTTTATTTTCACCTAGTACATAACGATTGTGCATGATGAAATATAACCACATTCAGGAGAGAGTTGGGAGACTCCTATACACATTCAGTGTTTGGATGTTCCTGCTCTAATTGATGAGTTTGGTTGACTTTTATCTATGGCCACTGTTAGTTAAACATTTTGTCCAGATATTGATGACCTATCCACTGATTAGCTGTCATCTGTCCTGGCAGCAACCAGATATGTACAATGTATAAGCTGGGTTTACACACTGAAACTTTCTAGCGATCCCACCAGCGATCCCAACCTGGCCGGGATCGCTACAAAGTCGCTGGTGAGTCGCTGGTGAGCTGTCAAACAGGCAAACCTGGCCAACGACGCAACAGCGATCCGGACCTGCAGAACGACCTAGCTGGTTGTTGGGGACGTGTCAAAGCAGCTATTTGAAAGGGAAATCGCTGTAAAGTCCCCTTTACACATTGAAACTTTCTAGCGATCATGCTGCACAGCGGGAAACAAAGGACCTAAGAATGGTCCTGAACGATTTGTAGCGATCACAACTTCACAGCAGGGGCCAGGTCGCTGATGTGTTTCACACACTGCAATGTCGCTGGGGAGGTCGCTGTAATGTCACAAAACCGGTGACGTTACAGCGATGTCGTTTGAGATGTTGCAGTGTGTAAAGCCACCTATAGAGCCAGGAGAGTAGGGTCTATACAATGTTTAGTGACCAACCAGAACATTTGCAGATCTGTATCTAATCAGACAAATAAGAGGTAGCCTACAGTACCCAAAAGTGGTCACTAAACAGTATATACAGCCATGGGCTCCGGCTCCATTCATTGTTAATATCCAGTGGCTGCCAGGGAATATGATTAATTGTGGTGTCTGATGAGTTGATGGATAAGTCATTAATATGTTAGTCCCCCTTTAATCATACAGAAATAGAAATGCACTGCATAAAAAGACAATTCTCCACTGGGGCAAAACAAAATAAGTCATACATGGTTGAGACAATGTTATACATTTTGCCCCACTGTCAAAGACTCTGGGAATGGAGGCTAAATGCAACCATATTGATTATCACTAGTGATGGGCAAATAGTAACTATTTGTTCGGATAATGCTTACCGAATACCGAGTACTATTTCAGTATTCGTCACAACAAGAGAAATGCTCGGGTTCCCCATTGACTTGCCTTAGGGGTACTTTGCACGTTGCGACATCGCTAGCATTGGCTAGCGATGTCCAGCGCGATAGCACCCACCCCCGTCGCACATGCGATATGTGGTGATTGCTGCCGTAGCGAACATTATCGCTACGGCAGCATCACACGCACATACCTGGTCGGCAACGTCGTGGTGACTGCCGAACTATCCCTCCTTCAAGGGGCAGGTGCGTTCGGCGTCACCACGACGTCACCGCGACGTCACCGCGACGTCACTGCGACGTCACTAATCGGCCGGCCAATAGAAGCGGAGGGGCGGAGATGAGCGGGACGTAACATCCCGCCCACCTTCTTCCTTCCGCATTGCCGTCGGGACGCAGGTAAGGAGATGTTCGTCGTTCCAGCGGCTTCACACACAGCGATGTGTGATGCCGCCGCAGCGACAAACAACATCGTACCTGCAGCAGGAGCGAAATTATGAAAATGAATGACGTGACACAGATCACTGATTTTTGACTGTTTCACGCTCGTTCATCGTCGCTCCTAGGATTTACACATTGCGATGTCGCTTCCGGCGCCGGATGTGCGTCACAACAACCGTGACCCCAACGATATTTCGGTAGCGATGTCGCAACATGGAAAGTACCCCTTATGTTCATTATATGTGACGAATACCGGAATAGTACTTTGGGATTCATTACGAATAATCCGAACACGAATAGTTACTAACTATCACCAAATATTTCCAAACGAGTGAAATAACTAAGAAATGGCTGAATAATTGATACATAGCACGAAGAAGGGGAGGATTTAATTACATATTTATTTGTATTAAGATTTGTAAGCTATATGGATTATTCCCTCTAATGATGCCTTGCAATCAAATGCACAGCTGACCTCTCATTTTAGTAGTAAACTGTCAGCCTTGTGCCATTCAATCCTTTCCAATACTTATTTTTCTGGTATTTCTTATTCAGGAAAAACCATCCTAATGAGTAGATGGATTCACATATACAAGGTCACGAGGAGAACGGATAAGATGCACTCAGTCACTTTAAATTCCACGCCTATCACTTTGATGCACGTCCATCCTAAAGCATACAAATCCATTAAAGGTTTCATGCAACTGGACTTCAGCATCTCGGTATAATCGGCCTGGTAGTAGAACATCCAGCTGCAATATCCATCCAAAATCATTTTATGAATAGGGAGGGATATTCATTTCAAGTAAAGTGACATTGATTTGATATTTTACATCAGTCAATAACCAAATCATCGGGCTATGTGATCCACACTAGAAATAGAAAATATGTCAAATAGGAACAGAAGCCAACAACCGCAAAAGAATGTCAGTAATGGCTGCCTTCTATTAAATGATCCAAGTGGTCTGACCTCCTCTCAGGATATTTCTAGGACATGTAGACGGCAGTAGAGGTCACATGCCTGAACCGTGCCATTTACCAGGTGCTGGTGACTGGAGAACAATGGTATGGATTGCTATAATGGTAGCGAGTGATGCCAAATGAGGAGAGGTGACCTGCCATGTAATGAAGACTAAGGTGTGTCCTCGTAGATAAATGCAGCCTTCCCTTCTGTGTATACTCAGGAGAAGGATTAGCAGGGACACAGTTAACTAAAGAAATCGCCAGCTGCCATGAAACTGACTTGTTACCTTCCGCTCATGCAAGTGGGGACATGCATTGGTTGTACTGAGCTACGGAATATGGGGTTGCTTTGAGAGTCTATGACAATCATAGATAGATAGATAGATAGATATTTGATCTCATATCTATATATCTTCAATACAACTCTCAGTGTCTAACTATTTTTTATATAATCTAAAGATTAGAGATAAATCATAGAATGGTAGGGTTGGAAAGGACCTCCTGGATCATCTGGTCCAACCTCCTGCTTGAAGAAAGAGTCTAAAGATCATGGTAAAGGGGCCACATCAGTATTCTGTGGCCTTGCGGACAGAAAAGTCGGCATCCCCAGTGTCTATTCTGATTAGTAGGCCCAGCACGGTGACATGTGTGTGTCACACCGCAAAAATGATGTAGCGCCAGGCGTACTGATCAGAAGAGGCATATGGGATTTTGGCTTGCAGCTCTCCAGTCCAGTGTCCATGGAACACTGAGATGACCCATGGAACATGGCCATGGCTATTGAGTCATTCATCTCTAATCTTTAATCTATCTATTCATCCATAAAATAGTAGACACTGTAAAAGGTATATAGATAAATATAAATATGAAAGCATCTATCTATGTTGAAGGTTCGCGCATGTATTTCTATCTATCTATCTACCTGTCATTACATTATGTTGAAGGATAACTCATGTATTTCCATTTTACAGGTTATACGTACAACTCATGTATTCTATGTATCCGTCATTATGTTGAAGGTTAGCTCATGTCTCGCTGTCTATCTATCTTTATGTTAACGGATAAGTCATATATTTCTATCTATGTATCCGTCATTATGTTGAAGGTTAGCTCATGTCTCGCTGTCTATCTATCTTTATGTTAACGGATAACTCATATATTTCTATCTATGTATCCGTCATTATGTTGAAGGTTAGCTCATGTCTATCAATCTTTATGTTGAAGGATAGCTCATGTATTTCTATCTATCCGTCATTATGTTGCAGGTTCACTCATGTATTTCTCTTCCAGTTGTAGGCTGTATATCCGGCATCACACCCACTTCCGCTCGGTTACACCAGGTGTTCTTACAGGTAACATTACTACAAGTCATTTTCGCAGTCGGGTGAGACAGTCCATTACGAGGGGGGACAGGATCTACAAAAAGGCCTAAACAATGTAACAAGCATACAATGTCTTCTACATCCTGCTTTCAAGGACACTGCAGCCTTCATCATGGATACAATGTTCCCCTTCTCATACATGCTTTACCTGTATCCTTTTGAACCACAGAGCGCAAATGACATACGTGCTAGTGAAATAATACCACATATACATGGCACGCGATGCCTAAATGCTGTCACATGGGGCTATGGAGGGTTAGGGCTCACCTTTTTGACCTGATCATCTTTGAGCTCTGTGAAGTAATAGGCCAGGAGCTGGGCAGCTATCATCCTGCAGACTGGCTGGGCTTTGGTAGAGTCTTGGGCCCCTGTTTTGCTGTGAATTGTCCAAAATTTGCAGTGTGGGTGTGCTGTCCAGAAACTGACAGATAGCAGCTGAGCTCTCTCCTTCTCACTGCCCTACAAGCTCAGAGATGTAGATGTCTTTTTTTTCTTTCCTCTCCTACAGTGACATGCTAGATCCAGCCCACTTCCTGCCCTGGGATTGGCTGTAACATGGGCTTGCTGCATTGAGGAGAGCAGCTTGATCATCTATAGGGGGCTGAGTGTAGGGCTGGGGGTGTGCGAACACTGTTCCCTCCAAGCTGTGCGCTCCTGGAAATCATAATCTTAGAAATCCAAATTTTTGTCGATTACATAAGTAGATTATTTTTCACGACAGAGACCTCACTAGAATGTTCTTTTAACTATTTCCCTTCCCCAGAGTGTACAAGGTGCTAGTATGATGATGTTTTAAGGGTGTGCACACAATTATGTGCAGGGGGAAGGGTGTGCAACACACCAGTCTACATTACACAGGGAGGGAGGAACAGGCTCTGCAGAGTAGGAAAGGGTGAGGAGGATGCAACTTCTTAGGGGAGGTCTACTTCATCTACTAAATATGTAATTATGGCACGTTCATCACGTACTGCTACTGAGATGCCCACCGCCTACTCCCCATCACTTCCTGTGCCTGTACCAAGGGCATTGGCTACTAGATTCAGCCATAGATCTGCTATATATTAGAATTAGTACATCACTAGGAGGATTATGACCCCGATGACATTGAAACCTCAAGTTCAGGACACGATGTACTGTATTTAGTATACAGATAACAGGGGTGGGGGGATAGTCACTTAAAAAAAGAAGACGGCATTCCTCATGTATTAGTTAGTCATAGTGACTTTTTGCAGCCTGCGATGACACAGCAACCATCCCCCCCCACTTATTTGCCAGGCTACCAATACGGTATTTAACATGCCCCAGGTGCAGTTGTTAAGCACGCCCGATAATGAGAACAGACACAGTAGACAGGATTAAATACGGCATCAAGTTACAACAGCTCCACACAACAGCAAAGAGCCATAAAGAAATATTTACACAAGGATATATAAAGATATTATGTCACTGATAGCGGGAAATACACTATTTGTATGAACAGCTAGAAATAAAATGTCTCCAATTGATTAAACATTTTTGTTCTTTTTCAGTCTCGTAACTGTGCTCAAAGAAGATGCATCGGAGAAGAAGACGTATCTGCATGTGGGTGCAAGTGATGTAAAGTTATCCATATATCTTCAACAGAATATGCAGAAGTTACATATTGACAACCCATCCTTACGGAATTGTAGTAACTGTCACAGGTGTGTCACGCATGGCAGACAGTCCTGTAGTTTCCGGTTGTAGAAGGTTGCAGCATTTGGCTACACAAGTTGCTCTCTGACTTTCCCTGTTTCCCTGCTTGGGGTTTATCCTTTTCTCTTTAGGACCCTGTGGATTTCCTCACCTTTTCAGCTGTTAATCTTCAGCACTTCCCTTTGTGTCTTTAAATACCTTCATTCCCCCTTACTCTGTGCTGGTGATAGGTCTATTACCCTTAACAAGTCTTCAGTGCGAGCAGTCGGCTTGTATTCTTCTGGAGAAACTTTGTTGTTGTTGCAGTTCCTCTCCCTGAGTCATCTGGAGATAAGTTATTTGCTTACTTCTCTGTGTGTTTTCCCTGTGTGTTCTTTAGAGCTTAGTGGGGTTGACTAAGTGCTCATCCCATCCGTTCCCTACCTATGGCCCTTTTAGAGTCAGCCAGAGTCAGGTATCCGACTCAGCACATACGGTAGGTGCGGAACATATCTAGGGTGGTGAGGGAAGCCAGGGGTAAGCGGTGGATTTGGTCAGGGGTCACCATCTACCCCTTCCCTAGACACAGGGTTTCCATTCCCTTTTACCATTTGATTGGTACTTCCTCGTACAAAGCGTGACAAACTGTTATTGCTCTAGTAAGTGGTGTAGCTTGGGAAATGGGAGGCAGAGGGCCAATTGCCCTGCACACCAAAGTTGACCAGAGCATAACATTTGGTCGTCCAGTCCCTATATTATACCGCCATCACTGTCAAGTGATCTGCACCTGCTGCAAGTGCTGCTTCTTCTTGGTGTGGGATAGTGAGTGCCCACCCGGTGTCATTTATACAGAACACAACAGGTGACATGAACTTGTCACCAGCTACTACACTCTGCATAGACAGCAACCAAAATAACAAAGTTCAGCATAATGAAGTGAGCTTCTCCATCTCGGCTGCTATGGATGACAAACTCATCTCCACTGTTGCACTCTGCATAAGAAGCAACCAACATGACAAAAGATGAGCAGAAAATGAATGACTACAGTATAGAACCATGTGCAATGCAATACTGTATTCCGTCATTACTGAGTGATGCTTTTATATTTTTACACTTTTTCAAACCCTAGGTGGGGTTCAGGTTAGAGCTATGGGTTGTGTTAAAGTTACCTTTATGGCTATGGTTAGGATTAAGATTAGGCATATGGCTAGGCTTAGGGATAGGGATAGAATAATAACATTGTTACATTAAAAAAAAAAAAAATAACATACCTTTTTGTTAATTTTAGCAAAAGGCAAAAAATAGGTCAAAACTATACACTGTGTGCAGACTTATTAGGCAAATGAGTATTTTGATCACATTATACTTTTTAAACATGTTGTCCTACTCCAAGCTGTATAGGCTTGAGAGCCAACTACCAATTAAGCAAATCAGGTGATGTGCATCTCTGTAATGAGGAGGGGTGTGGTATAATGACATCAATACCCTATATAAGGTGAGCTTTTCTTATTAGGCAACTTCCTTTCTTTTGGCAAAATGGGTCAGAAGAGAGATTTGACGGGTTCTGAAAAGTCCAAAATTGTGAGATGTCATGAAGAGGGATGCAGCAGTCTTAAAATTGCCAAACTTTTGAAGCGTGATCACCGAACAATCAAGCGTTTCATGACAAATAGTCAAGAGGGTCGCAAGAAGCGTGTTGGGCAAAAAAGGTGCAAAATAACTGCCCATGAATTGAGGAAAATCAAGCATGAAGCTGCCAAGATGCCATTTGTCACCAGTTTGGCCGTATTGCAGAGCTGCAACGTTACTGGAGTATCAAAAAGCACAAGGTGTGCCATACTCAGGGACATGGCCAAGGTAAGGAAGGCTGAAAAACAACCACCTTTGAACAAGAAAAATAAGATAAAACGTCAAGACTGGGCTAAGAAATATCTTAAGACTGATTTTTCAAAGGTTTTATGGACTGATGAAATGAGAGTGACTCTTGATGGGCCAGATGGATATTCCAGAGGCTGGATCAGTAAAGTGCAGAGAGCTCCACTCTGACTCAGACGCCAGCAAGGTGGAGGTGGGGTACTGGTATGGGCTGGTATCATCAGAGATGAACTTGTAGGATCTTTTCAGGTTGAGGATGGAGTGAAGCTCAACTCCCAGACCTACTGCCAGTTTCTGGAAGAAAACGTCTTCAACCAGTGGTACAGGAAGAAGTCGGTATCGTTCAAGAAAAACATGATTTTCATGCAGAACAATGCTCCATCACATGCATCCAACTACTCCACAGCGTGGCTGGCCAGTAAAGGTCTAAAAGATGAAAAAATAATGACCTGGCCCCCTTGTTCACCTGATCTGATCCCATAGAGAACCTGTGGTCCCTTTTAAAATGTGAGATCTACAGGGAGGGAAAACATTACACCTCTCGGAACAGTGTCTGGAGGCTGTGGTGGCTGCTGCACGCAATGTTGACCGTAAACAGATCAAGCAACTGACAGAATCTATGGATGGTAGGCTTTTGAGTGTCACCATAAAGAAAGGGGGCTATATTGGTCACTAATTTTTTGGGGTTTGTTTTTGCATGTCAGAAATGTTTATTTCTAAATTTTGTGCAGTTATATTGGTTTACCTGGTGAAAATAAAGAAGTGAGATGGAAATATATTTGGTTTTTATTAAGTTGTCTAATAATTCTGCACAGTAATAGTTACCTGCAAAAACAAATATCCTCCTAAGATAGCCAAATCTAAAAAAAAAAAACACTCGAACTTCCAAAAATATTAAGCTTTGATATTTGGGTTGATTGAGAACATAGTTGTTGATTAATAATAAAAAAAAATCCTCTAAAATACAACTTTTCTAATAATTCTGCACACAGTGTACTTACAGTACAACAGTATTTTCCCCAAATCATAATACTTATGCTTGGGGCTTCAACACTGGATTGGTGCAAGGGACTCGGGAGGTGCTAACGGTTCACCTTCTCGGGAAAAAATACTTGCCTTGCCTAAAGTCCTGGCAAGTCACACTATGCCACCCCCTCCATCCATTGCAGGAGTTTCAAAGTGCTGATTGGAAGTAGAGGGTAGAGGGGTTGTCAGACATCCACTGACCTAACATTGATGCTCTGACAGGTCGGCCCACATAGCATGCTAGCATATCCCTGTGGGCGTCCTAACATGCTAATGAATACGTAGCAATGCCGCACATACCTCACTGTTCATGGCAGCAGTGGAGGATGGATGCGCACTGGGCACTTGATTTTATAAGCATTTCTTCCCATTAATGAAGATGAGACAACCCCTTTAATAAAATTATTGGTTTCTTTGAAAGAAAAATGTAACAGATACATTTTCTATTAATAAATCCTTGCTGCATGTTCAGATATGTTTCACCAAATCCTTATATATTACAACCTCATATGGACTAGAGAAGATACTATTAAGCTATAGATCAGCTAATAATGGGGAAGTATGGCAATTGTTATGTGGTTTTGCAGTATGTCTGCATTAAATGGGAAATCTGAAGGGTGTATTACTTTTCCTTCTATAACCTTCACTCTATTTATAACTTCCTTTCATCTTCATGCAGCATATTCTATTTTTTTTCTTCTTGTCAAGTTTTTCAATTAAGATGAAGCATTAGGCTAGTCTAACAATTCAATACTTGCAGGCATGTATGCAAGAATGTAGTTCAGCTGATAAGTGTGTGTTCTTTCACCTATAGATAATCCTATAGACAAAAAATAAATACTTTACAGTGCTCTTAAAGGGAACCAGTCATATCCTCAATCACTATTAACTTGCAGGTTAACCCCAAATCTGTAGGTTAATAGTAATTTTTTACATGAATGGTTCCCTCTAAATACAACGGGTGAAATAAGTATTGAATAGGTCACGAATTTACTAGATAATTCTCAAGGTGCTATTGATATGATTTTCTCACCAGATGTCGGTAACAATCCAAAATCCAAATCAAACCATATATGTCCATAAATTAAATTATGGGTAATAATTAAAAAAAGACACAGGTAAAAAGTATTGAACACATTAAGAAAGAGAGGTTCAAAAAGCCATGGAAAGTCACGACACCAGCTGAAATCTGTCAGTAATTAGAAAGCAATCCTGCCACTTATTAGTTTTCACTAGTTGTACTGATGGCCTATAAAAAGGTTTCTCATCACCAAAATGCCACACAAGAAACATCTGATGATGTGCAAAAACAGTGAGCTGTCTCAAGACCTTCACAACCTTGTTGCAAAACATGCTGACGGCATTTGTTAGAGAAGAATTTCTAAACTACTGAAAGTTCCAGTGAGCACTGTTGGGGCCATAATCTGGAAGTGAAAAGAACATCATTTCATTTCACCGGCCATGACCAGGTGCTCCCAGCAATATTTCCAACAAAAGAGTGAAGAAGAATATCAAAAGACTTGTCCAAGAGCCAAGGAGCACCAATGGAAAGCTACAGAAAAATCTAGAATTAGCTGGTTCAATTTTTTCAAAGAAAACAATAAGCAATGCACTCAACTTCCATGAGCTGTATGGACGCTCAGATTTCGGACTGTTTTTCTCATACAGCACTGGCAAATGTCATGTAATTGAAGGAAGGATCAATAAACAAATGTACCAAGTAGGGATGAGTGGACCTATGGATGTTCAGGTTCGCCGAGTTCAGTCGAACTGTAGTTAAAAGTTTGGTTCGGTACCTGAACTTTACCTTGGCCTTGAAACCCTTAGAAGTCAATGGAGAGCTGAACTTTGATGCTGTAAAATGGCTGTAAAATGGTCATAGTAAGGGCTAGGGGGCTGCAAAAGGAATCAAAAAGGGGGTAAGAGCAATAAAATTGTCCTGCATACAAAGAGGTTAAAGAGATTATGTCACCATAGTAATCATAATTAAATAGGAAGTAAATTAAAAAAATAAAAATGTTAAGAGTGCCCCTACAGACCCTGTTTTCAGAATTCTTCCAGAGAGACATTTTAAGACTTCTACCACAGAGCCTGTTTTCAGAGTTCCCCTACAGAGCCAAAATTTTAAGTGTGCTGCGACAGAGCACACAGAACCCCTTTAAAATAACATAGAATAATAATAATAATAAAAAAAAACATCTTTAACCAAGAGGTAGAGGACCAAGTGGAGCAAGAGGTTGTAGAGGTGGAGGTGGCGGTGGTGATGTAGGTGGAAGAGGAGGAGGTAGACAACATTGTTTTTTTGTTTTTTATTTTTAATTATTATTATTTGGGGAGGTCCCAAACATTGGGAAGGGCAAATAGAATGAAGAAGCTGCAATGGCGTATAGCAATGGCTAGGTACGGCAGCTATACTTCTCTTGTCAGCGCGTCCAGCACCTCCAAGGCGTAAAAGACAAACTCAAGCCATGTGTCTAATTTGGAGACCCAAAAGTTAAATGGAGCCTACCCATCACTTAGTACGTGGAGACGTGTGGACACATACTCTTCCACCATGTTGCTGAAACGCTGCCTCCTGCTAATATGGACCGTATCAGATGGTGGTGCTGGGTGTTCTGGTGTCTCCAATGTCCCTCCAATGGAATGTCCCTCCAATGTCTCTACCATAGCCCAGTCCCAGTGAGAGGGAATCTAACTGTATTTTGGTGGATAGTGGTGGTTTTACCGGCGATCAAACTAGAGTATGATCTCCAGCACTTCAAAGAAGGTTAAAAATATTTATTGAGGTTCTATTAAAAAGCTCCATCGATCATGAAAACAGTGAGGGGGGACACATTAAGAGAAATCCGACATGGCAATCCTTGAATAAGGCTCTACTAGCTGAAACATGTTGGATTTCTCTTAATGTGTCCCCCCTCACTGTTTTCATGATCAATGGATCTTTTTTAATAGAACCTCAATAAATATTTGTAACCTTCTTTGAAGTGCTGGAGATCATACTCTAGTTTGCTTGTCTGGGTTCTGCCTGAGGTCAGGGCAGGTCCGTGCACCAACATCGATCCTGATCTGGACTTTAGGAAGGGTGAGCTGAACTATTTTTTCTATTTTCTGCAGTTTTACCGGCGATGACCTCCTCCACATCCAAGATGAATACTTCACCTCTGGTGAGGTGCAGTACCCTATGGCGACTGAAGCCTCAGGGGCACTACACACTCTAGCCCTGGTGCTCTCCTGTGTGGAGATACACCAGCGCAGCTGCTTTCCTGTACCCTGACTCTCCAGTGCTGCTGCTCTTCTTTGCCCTGGCTGTCCAGTGCTGCTGCTCTCCTGCACTCAGGTGCTCCAGAGGCAGTACTATATCATGACTGTGATTTGAAAAATCAAATACTTACAATGCTCTGTGGTATACACCCAGTTGGTTGAAGGAAACCTTTTCTTATTGGGCTCTCTTTATTATGGGGAGATATATCTTTGGATGAAAATTCTCCAGAAGAAAAAGAAAAACTGTTCCCGAGTCAATGCAGCAGCACCAATTGGAGGATGTACTTGCAAGGCCCATTGCAGGAAGTAATTTGCTTAAATAACACAATTCAGTGAAAGGTCCAATTTCATCTTGGGGAATATTAATAAGAACTGAATATATTTGCATTTCCTAAGGCTGCTTTCACACCTCCGGTTTCTGCAATGCGGCACACTCCGGCACTTTGCAGGAAAATCGCAACCGTTTTTTTTTGCTGCCGGTTGCGATTTTCCTGCATAGACTTTAATTAGTGCCGCATTGTGCCGCATGGCCTTGCGTTCCGTCCGGTTTTTGCCGCATGCGGCAGATTTAGCCGATGCGGCGGCCGGATGGAACGTTGCCTGGCACGTTTTTTCATGTGGCAAAAAAAACCGCATCGCGCCGCATTCGGCCAATGTGGCGCATTTTTCAATGCATGCCTATGGCAGCCGGATGTGGCGCGATGCGGCAATAACCGCATCCGGCCGCCGCATGCGGTTTTTGCCACTGCGCATGCTCAGTAGCATGCCGCAAGCGGCAAAAACCGGATGAGCCGCAAGGGAAAAACTTATGCAAAGGATGCGGTGTTTTCACCGCATCCGTTGCATAGCTTGCACAGCCGGATTGAGCCGCACAGCTCAAGCCGGATGTGTGAAAGCAGCCTAATAGTACATACGGCAAATGGCATCACATTGTATTCTCTCTGCCAATGTCACTTGACACTGTCATACAACCATCTCCTCTTAATTATGCATGCACAGCAAATTGATTTAGTGACACTTGTCAAAATCAATAAAAGAAAGTAGATCTAATGGCTTAATGACACAAAGTTTTGAATAATAGAAAATGTTACAGCAACTTTATAAAGCTCTTCAACAAGAGAGTCAGATCCAAACTAAGATCAACATAAACAATATTCTTTGTTGCACTTTTATAAAATTGTGTGATCCCATTTGACATCTTTTTCTTTGTTATCATTCACAAGACTGTTAATGGGGTTTTCCCACGAACAAAGTTAATTTTAAAGTTCATTTGCAGGAGCATGGTCTGATCATACTGACTCGCCCACCCCAGGGCTATGGGACACCCGGTGCCGGGCCGGACTAGTCCGGTGGTAGTCAGTGGTGGCTGGGCCCGGCTCCGTGGCCCTGGTGGGTGTCAGTAGAATATGTGGCTTGCTTGTTAATGGTTGTGTTCGTGACGCCACCTGTGGTATGCGGCTAATAAGCCGCCGCTGCTGTGTGAGGCCACCGGGATGATGTTACTGCAGCAATGGTGGTACTGCTCCCCACAGGTGGAGCAATGCCCGGGCACAGTTGGTGCTTGTGAATGTCTATGCAGAGGAAATAACTGAGGCGACTTCAGAGGTGCAGTTCAAGTTCTTTTACTCACAGTTCTTGTCAGGGCAGGCAGAGCCCTTGGACTGCTGGGACCGCTGTCAGGGACCTCCGTCTTCTGGTTGATTCAGAGCGTGAAATCCGGTTCCCTCTCTTTAGTGTCTCTTTCTCTGCTGTCTTCACTAGCCTTGCCTTAGGTAGATGGACTTGGCTTGGCCTCCATTACAGCCTCCAGGCTGGGGGGTCACCTGTCGGCTGATTACCCCTTTTCTGAAGGTCTGCACTGGGTTCTGGCCCTGGGAGCTTGCAATTCCCTGGGCCTCGGTTTTTACTGTCTGGAGACTGTCTTTTCACTCCTCCAGTTTCTAGGGACCGTCCCCTGTCGCAGCTGATCACTCCACCGATGTCACTGTGGAACGGGCCACCGCAGCCTGCAGCTACCCGTAGCGCCTCTGGGCCCTCGGCAGCGGTACCCAACAAGGACTGCTCGTGGTACCTACAGGACTACCCGCGGCCCTGTGACCCTTTCTTTCCTTCTCTTCTTTCTCCTCCTTGCCTGCCTCAGCAGGCCTCCTCCTCCCTCCTTTCTCTCGTTCTTCTCCTCCAACTACATGCTGCTTCTCTCACTCCCTGAGGTAAACTGAAACTAACTTGACCTTCCTTTCTCTATCTGCTCTCTGGTGGCTCCTCCCACCTCCCCAGTTGCTAAGCTACCACCCTATGGGAGCAGGGATGGGTCTTACAGCCCCTCTCAGCATGCAGCATGGGAGGGTTGCCTGCCACTTTCCCTGGTCCTGTGTGTCCCTAACAATGGGTGTAGTGTGAATTTACCAGGAGACCGGAGTTCACTCCCTTCCTCTCCCAGAATGGGGCATCACACCGCAGATGGGGTGCAATGACCTGTGGCGACGGAAGCCTCAGGGGCGCCACACTCCCCCACAGCAAATCCCAGCACGTCCTCGGGCTGAAAAACAACAAAAACATGTGGAGAAACTGCAAAAACATTTTTGTATGCAATAACATAAAACAGTAAAACATTTCTTCCCTTTATGGGAGGCACATATCATAAACGTTGCGAACTTCTTATAAAGAAACTATGTGTGCACTTTCAGTTCATTGCACAGTTTGGGCACTTCCCCCATAATTCTGGTAGGGGGCACAACGGGTGCAACTAATTACATTTTTGGCTACTACAAGTCCAGTAGCCCGGCAGTTCGTTTCTTTCAATCAAACACTAATGGGACAAATCAACCAGCCATTAAGTCCAATGGCCTGGTTACATAGGACACATAAACAACATACCAGCCACTAAGTCCAGTGGCCTGGTAGGACATGACACATACACTTCCACCGGGGCCCACATTCCAGTTCAGTGGCCCGGTAGCACATAACATGGGGGGTGACGTCTTCAAAAAGCATCAGGGGCAAAACACAGCAGGAAAGGGTGTCGTCTTCGAAAAGAATGAGGGGCAGACAGGGGCTATCTACAGTTCAGCATCTCTTCATCTTTACTTGTAGGGATTCTTCTCCGGCTCCCCACCTGGCAGCAGGTAGACAGCGGTCAGCACAGTCTGCGTCTGCTGGTCTTGGCGGGCCGCGCCTGGCATGGCGGCGGCCTGTATTGAAGTTGCTGCTGTGACCGATTCTTGACGGGCCGCACCTGGCGTGGCTGCGGCCTGGGCTTGGCGGGCCGCATCTGCGGCGTGGATTAACGTCGCCGCTGCGGCGGGATCTTGCTGATCCGAGCGGGGTATCGCTGCTGGGGCCTGAGCTGGACGGGCCGGGCTTGGCGTCGCTGCTGCGGTGTGGATGGGCGTCGCTCCGGCGGCGAAATCTCGGCGGGCCGCACCTGGCGTGGCTGCGGCCCGGATCGGCGTCGCCGTGCCGGGCATCTCTCCAGGGACCGCGGGCATGGCAGCGGGGGTTGGGGCTCTCGCGCCGGCAGGGGCATTAAATGACTCACCCCTCAGTTGCATCTCCGGTGTTCTGGTGGTCGCTGTCTTGCTGCAGGGTGCTGGTATCGGAGCTGCAGTCGTGGCACGCGCGCCTGCAGGAGGACCGGGCAGGAACCCCACCGGGCAATCCGGGCTCCGCCGGCTGGGGGTGTCACTCTCTTTACCCGGTTCTGCAGCGGCGGCTGGATCTTCTCCGCTCTCCAGGACGCAGGACACAACCCGGTTCTGAGGTGCGTGTCCCGGCTCGGCCACTCCTCCTCTGGCCGCTCGTTGCTCGGCGTCCATCCTTTTAGCTTCTTCTTCCGCTTTCTATGGCGGGCACCGCTTCGCGCGCTTTTCTTGGACAAGGGGGCGGGGCTTCTCTTCGCGCCCTTTCTTCTTGCACGCCCCCCTTCTTCCCGCTCTCAGCTGCGCTAATGGCGGCGGTTTCTCAGTAAAGTACACAGTCTGTCACACGGTTCTTCAGGCGCACAGTACCCGGTTAGACCGGGCACGAAATCCTGTTCGTGACGCCAAAAGTTGACTCGCCCACCCCAGGGCTATGGGACACCCGGTGCCGGGCCGGACTAGTCCGGTGGTAGTCAGTGGTGGCTGGGCCCGGCTCCGTGGCCCTGGTGGGTGTCAGTAGAATATGTGGCTTGCTTGTTAATGGTTGTGTTCGTGACGCCACCTGTGGTATGCGGCTAATAAGCCGCCGCTGCTGTGTGAGGCCACCGGGATGATGTTACTGCAGCAATGGTGGTACTGCTCCCCACAGGTGGAGCAATGCCCGGGCACAGTTGGTGCTTGTGAATGTCTATGCAGAGGAAATAACTGAGGCGACTTCAGAGGTGCAGTTCAAGTTCTTTTACTCACAGTTCTTGTCAGGGCAGGCAGAGCCCTTGGACTGCTGGGACCGCTGTCAGGGACCTCCGTCTTCTGGTTGATTCAGAGCGTGAAATCCGGTTCCCTCTCTTTAGTGTCTCTTTCTCTGCTGTCTTCACTAGCCTTGCCTTAGGTAGATGGACTTGGCTTGGCCTCCATTACAGCCTCCAGGCTGGGGGGTCACCTGTCGGCTGATTACCCCTTTTCTGAAGGTCTGCACTGGGTTCTGGCCCTGGGAGCTTGCAATTCCCTGGGCCTCGGTTTTTACTGTCTGGAGACTGTCTTTTCACTCCTCCAGTTTCTAGGGACCGTCCCCTGTCGCAGCTGATCACTCCACCGATGTCACTGTGGAACGGGCCACCGCAGCCTGCAGCTACCCGTAGCGCCTCTGGGCCCTCGGCAGCGGTACCCAACAAGGACTGCTCGTGGTACCTACAGGACTACCCGCGGCCCTGTGACCCTTTCTTTCCTTCTCTTCTTTCTCCTCCTTGCCTGCCTCAGCAGGCCTCCTCCTCCCTCCTTTCTCTCGTTCTTCTCCTCCAACTACATGCTGCTTCTCTCACTCCCTGAGGTAAACTGAAACTAACTTGACCTTCCTTTCTCTATCTGCTCTCTGGTGGCTCCTCCCACCTCCCCAGTTGCTAAGCTACCACCCTATGGGAGCAGGGATGGGTCTTACAGCCCCTCTCAGCATGCAGCATGGGAGGGTTGCCTGCCACTTTCCCTGGTCCTGTGTGTCCCTAACAATGGGTGTAGTGTGAATTTACCAGGAGACCGGAGTTCACTCCCTTCCTCTCCCAGAATGGGGCATCACACCGCAGATGGGGTGCAATGACCTGTGGCGACGGAAGCCTCAGGGGCGCCACACTACCACATCTCCTGGGCCGGGGAGGATACAAAGAGTATACAACCTTGACAGCATGAGATCCCAGCTAATTCTTTATGTGAGTTAAAACATTTGTCTGTTTTTTTGAAAAAACATTTTCGCAAAGAATAATTTGCGATCTCATACAATAATGTCTGTATACTTTTTTTACTTCTTCCCCTGCACAGGAGCTGTGGTATAATGAGATCATGTCCCTGTACAGTCAGGAATAACCATAAGGGTGCATGCCCACGATCAGGATTCACAGCGTTTTGGATACAGTGCGTCCAAAACGCTGTGTTGTACAGTACAAGCACAGTGGATGGGATTTTAAGAAATCCCATGCCCACTGTGCTTATTCTTCCCGCAGCGTAAACTGATCTGAATTCTGGGTGCAATGACGCGTCCTACATCATGCACGCAGGCCGGCATTGAGGTCCCGATCATGCGCATTACAATACTTTGATCTGCCATCTCAGGGCAAATCAAAGTGTGCTTGTGCAGGACTTCAATGCTGGCTAGTGTGGATGACGTAGGACGAGTCATGCACACAGGCTTCAGAAGAAGGAGGATAAAGATGGCCGAAAGAGGAGGCGCCGCCCCTGGAGAACGGAGACACCCATTTGACCCATCTGCACTGCAGCGACCATTTAGGTAGGTATTATAAAGTAGGATTAGTGACTGCTGCGCTTAATATAGTTATGTGGGGGTGGCCCTCCTCTGCATTTTTTACATTTCTTGGTAGGCAATGCGGACCCTGCCCTCTGCTTGCAGCTTTATCTTTGTGAGACATAACATCTTCCTATTAAACATACCTTGTTTTGAAGCTATCAGTGTCTCCCTCTCCTTTTGGTGCGCCAGTGGTCCCTAATTTAAAAGTATTATAAAGTAATTTTTACGCTCTACACATCGGCCTGGGCTCTTATATACAGCATGTTAGAATGCTTTATGTAAGACCCCAGTGGTGGTGGCCGCAGCTTATAGTCACCAAATCTGGTAAGGGTTCCCTTTAATGAGGTTGCAGCCCCTGTGGCCTTTCAGAAAAGGTGTGTATATACTGACAGACCACGGGACACTTAGATTGCACACAGGTGGACTTCCTCTCACTAAGCTTGTGACTTATGAAGGTAATTGCTTGCACTAGAAATTTTTAGGGGCTTCAAAAGGGTTGAATATATATGCACATGGCAGAAGGCACTGTATGTTTAGGTAATTTATATGACTCATGCACTTTCATGGAGCACTACCTTAATATTTCTTTTTCGAATATATATTAACTGTTCTTTTTTTGTGTGCCTTGATACAAATTGCTCCAAGCAGACTTCTGGGACTATTGTTATGTTATATAAAATCCTGAAATGATTCATTAATTTCACAAATTGCCTAGTTGTACAATATCATAAGTAGTCTTAGGGGCACTTTGCACACTACGACATCGCAGGTGCAATGTCGGTGGGGTCAAATTGAAAGTACATCTGGCGTCGCTGTCAATATTGTAGTGTGTAAAGCATTTTTTATACGATTAACAAGTGCAAAAACGTCGTAATCGTATCATCGGTGTAGCATCGGTCATTTCCACGATTTGGAAATGACCGATGTTACGATGTTGTTCCACGCTCCTCCGGCAGCATACATCACTGTGTGTGAAGCCGCAGGAGCGAGGATCATCTCCTACCTGCGTCCCGGCCGCCAATGCGGAAGGAAGGAGGTGGGCGGGATGTTTACGTCCCACTCATCTCCGCCCCTCCGCTTCTATTGGCCGCCTGCCGTGTGACATCGCTATGACGCAGCATGACCTGCCCCCTTAATAAGAAGGTGGTTTGCCGGCCAGAGCGACGTCGCAGGGCAGGTGAGCGCATGTGAAGCTGGCGTAGCGATAATGTTCGCTACGCCAGCTATCACCATGATATCACAGCTGCGACGGGGGCTGGGACTATCGTACTCGACATCACAGCATCGGCTTGCGATGTCGTAGTGTGCAAAGGGCCCCTTATAGTGTTTATACCACATACTACCTTGTCTGTAGTAAGAAAAAGTGCCCTGTCCACTGCAATGGTGTGGATAATTTTTTCTATCCCTAGGCCCTAGGTATAAATAATTCATTTGTTTGGGCTGTAATAATAATTATTAGAAGGTTTAAGTGATTATTTGTAAGCATCATAATAATAGCAAGAAAACATCTGGTATAACAATAGCACAATGAGGTCTTTACGGATTATGATAAGTGATTTTTTTTTTAGTCTTTGGGGAATTTTATTCCCTTATATGCAATTAGTGAGAAATCACTAATTGAGGAAAAAAAATATTATAGTGTCAATCTACAGGATCTGCCAAGAAAAAAAAAAACTGTACCAATATTTAGGAAAAAAATAGATTCTAGTAACTGAAACCTTCCCAGGAAATGGTCTAGTCAAAAGCGGCTTTAGTCCATTTTGTAAACTAATTGATTTATCCATGCTCTGTATAATGTGACAGATTAGAGACAGTGATAATTTACATGATAAGTGTTCAGAAGATCACTTTATTGGAAATCATTTGAGAACCAGTGGCTTGGTTTTAACCCTTGTCCCGTACCATGAAAAAAAAAAAATCACTAGTGGTACCAATCTTCCAGGGGTCACATTGACCACATGGTACCAGACAAGGGTTAAGCCACTAAACTACCAATATCTTGTTATGCATATGTCCATGTAAAATTTGAGTGTTCCAGTGTCAGGGAGTAAAGCAGAACTGTAAAGTGAGGTTCACTGGCCTCTTCTGTATCTACACAATGTGCATATGCCTGATCCCGCTGGAGAAGAGTCCTATACTCATCTCAGGTAAGGCTAGTTTCACACTTCCGTTGGGCGAAATCTGCTGGCTCCGTTGCTGCGTCGTTTTGACACATCTGTTATTTTTGTGGTGTCAACGGATGCAACGGATCCGTTATTTCACAGGAATCCGTTAGCTGATTCCGGTGAAATAACGGACCCGTTGCATTCGTTGCAACCGTTTGGCGTCCATAAGGCGTCCGTCTAACGCAATGCGTCGGCCCTGTTTTTTTTTTTTTCATTCTGGGCATGCTCAGTAGAAATTAGCGGAATCCAGCAGCGGATTCCGTTGTAAAGCACTTTGCAACGGAATCCGCTACCATAGGGAGCCATTATAAATTTTAACGGAAGCAACGGAATCCGCTGGTCGGCATCATTTTGACGCAATCAAATAACGTTACATTCAGCGTTGCTTCCACTCTGTGGAAGCAACGGAGCGTCGCCCAGCGGAAGCAACGCAGGTACTTTTGGCACAATCCGTCATCAATGCAAGTCTATGGGAAACGCTGATTCCCAAGACAGCGGATTGCACCAAAAAAAAAAAACGGAAGTATGAAAGTACCCTAAGTTCTAAGCGTTTTTACTTCCTATATATCAAAAGAAATCAACATCACTTTTTAATAAGATAGAACAAATTCCCACTAGTATAACCAATCTAATTTCAGAAAAATACCTCTTTTGGTTTTGGTTGTTCCAAAAAATCCTTTGACAATGCTTTTATAAAAACATGGTGGAACCTAATATGAGCCCTTATGTCATCAGCCTGTGGTAGAAGGCATTGACCAAACCAGGTGCCCACTTTATGTATGATGTATTATTAGTTTATTGTAGCTATTGAGTACTTGACATTTTATATTTAAAGCACCACTCCAGCATTTTTTATTTCTTTCAGCGATGGAGTGGTGCTTTAATTCTAAGCCCCCTTGCGCCTGTCATATACTCCCCTTCCAGCAGCTTCACTTTTTACTGACACCGCTCCAGTCTCGCAGTGCCATCTTGTGACTGTAACTTCTGACTGGTCGGAAGTCAGACGTTACGTCACAAGCTCCCAATGCAAGTCTATGAGAGTCACAATGAGCTGCAGCCCCCAGCCATATGCTTATCTTGGCTGTGTATGAAAATAAGAGGAACTCCATGCTTCTCTCTTTTTTTTTTTTTCTTTTTTAATTATTTAAATAAATAATTTTAAAAAGCAATGTACGGTCCCCCCACAATTTTGATACCCAGCCATGATAAGGCCTGACAACTGTGGGTTGGTATTCTCAGGCTGGGGAGACCCATGGTTATTGGGAGCCCCCCAGCCTAAAAATAGCAGCCTGCAGCTAAAAACACTAGCGCTACCAGCAGGTCGCAAATCACAGTAGACTGGCCGGAGCAGCGGTGATGGAAGATGAAGCTGCCGGAAAGTGAGTGTTTGACAGGGGGCAGGGGACTTATAAAGCACTACTCCAGTGGTGCAATAAAAAAAAAAAAACACTGGAGTGGTGCTTTAATAAAATATTGTATAGCACACCTCATAGGCATTAGATTTATCCTGTCATTAGGGCTGGTTTTACATGTCTGATATTCACAATCTAAGTATGGACCACGATGCTAAACAGGTATGTATGAGGTTGATGAGTGCGATAAGGAACCATGTGGCCAGTCTGGATATCGTGGTCTATACTCGGACCATGAATTGTGGACAAGTAAAACAGGCCTAAGGGTAATGGCGTCTTACCAAATAATAATAATATTCTTACAAACACGTGAGACACTTACCTCCTCTGTCATGTGATGCCGATTAGTGCGCGGAGCTGCTCGCACACAGGCCACGGACTCCCTGCTTTACTGATAGAAGTCTACTAGAAACTTTGTTTTGCTCCTGTGCGCTGCCTTGAAGTGACCTTATTGAATAAGCAGAGTTCATTCTTTAACAATTCCACTGTTCAGCCCTCTGCTTGGAATGGCATTCTCCTTTTTGTATAAAATAAATGACCTTGCAAATTATCCAAATTTCAGCCCGGCTGTGAATACACTTTATAACAACAAGACTCATGCCCAGTGCTGAGGAACACTATTGGACCTATGTGTTTTCTTTTTTTTTGACTAATGTATTATGTTGTGATTAAGTGATTGAACAATTCTGGCGGCCAAACACACATAGCGGTATGAGTGGATATATCTATTGTATATACGAGATTACATTAAGGATGATGGAGTTTGGTATTAATCTGTGCCAGCTGGGTCACATCCATGATCCGCGCTGCCAAGCCCTGCACATTAGCTTACTCCTCAATGACAATACTGGCACTCTGAAAAATCTGCTTTGTGGTTATACTAATATACCATGTTAGCTTTTCGGGTTTGACTGATGCATCAAGTGTTTACTAGAAAGTGATTTATAAAATATGTTTGTAATCTCAAATTATACTGGCTATTGATCGATTTTTTTCTCTGCGTGATTAGCTTATAAACCAGGTTTGTAGTCAGGGAATGGCTTGAAGCCAAAGGGCCACAGTGTAAGGACTCATGCAGACGCCCATTTTTCATAGATGAGTTCTAGCAAAGCTTTTTATGGATAGAACACAAACCCATTACGGTATATTCTGTGGGGCATGATTAAGACAAAATGGGTCCAAAAACCATGGGCAGCACATGGATGCCATTGTTGACATTGTCTTGGAGAAGCTTTGCAATTTTTTTTGTTTGAATACCACAAAATCACAGATGAAACATCAATGGTAAAAACTGACTAAACTTTGCTGAAAATCTGATTCAAAACACTTTCATTAAAAAAACCCCAGACATCTAAATTAAGCCTAAACGTTATACCTGGGACCGATAACTAACAGGCAAAGTTAATAATCTGTATAGCAAGATATGTGATTGGCATCCTTGTGTGCAAATAACATAAAGGCCCCATTCATATTAGACTAATGTCAGCCAAACCAATCCATATTGGTGGGTTCAGCCAACAATTTAATGTCTATGGTGGCGCCGGCCAACAGGTGATTGGAAGAGATATCGAGTCGTTTGGCCAACAGCCATCTAATGTGTGTGGACAGCTGTAGTCAACTATCTGTTGGCAGGTCATTCTGCCATGGCCGGCATTTCCTAGTACTGCTGCAGGTGATTGACAAGTCTCTCACTATGTACACACGAGAGAGAACCGTGAATCATCTTGGAGTAGTGCTGAGAGAAGGAGGCTGGGAGCGGTGTCGGACAAGTCTCAACTCCGGCTATGGTCCACAGCCGAATTAAATAAGTTGATTTTCTCTGAGCATTTCAGATAAAAAATATACTTGGCTACAATCGTGAAACTAGGCTTTGATTAATACTACCCGCAATTAGGACAGCACATATTAGGTGAATGGTTCCCTTCACGACCAATGATGTACTATTATGTAATTGGTCGTGTCCCCCCAGTTACCGTGGGCTCTAGCGGCAAGTCTGCGGTAATACCCGCACATGTCTGCTGATCTGATCAGCAGACGTGCAGTTAACAAGTGCGAATTTATTGGACGCAATCACAGGGCACCAATATGTTACCATGACTGCACAGGGTCAGATGATGACCCCTGATGCTGTCATGAGTCACTTCCTGTGAGAGATCAGCCTGATCATGGGAAAGGGATGGAGATGAGTATGTGTTGCCACACAAAACATTATAATGAGGGCAATCTGGCCATGGCTTCCCCCAAGAGCTTCGGGCCTCATGTGGTAGCCCAAATTCCTTTCATTATAATCCACCTATGACTGTATGTCAGACACAGAAGGGCACATGGCTAGGTGAAGATGTTACACAGACTCAACACCAGTAAAATGGTATGAAATTCGTAATGATGGCTATTTAGAACATTGGTTTTTGTATTTTCGAATCCCAAGCACAACTCTGAAGGTGTCCACTTGCTTTAACCCTTTATTATACTTTTCAGTGCAATGATTTAATAGTTCATCCCAAACTTATGAGCACCTTTTGAGAATTCTCTTTTAGTAAGCCATCTTTAGCTCTTGTCCCCTTCCTCTTGACTGTGAAAGCGCTTGGCCACTGCAGTAATTAGCGCGGCTCCCTTCCCACTACCATCTTCAGACAGGATAAATGTCACATCACATTGTGGTGATAACTTCTTCACAGTTTCTTGCAAGATTCTTGAGAAACTATAAGAACAAGAAAGAACAAACATGATGTCAAGTTATGACTGAAATTGAATCTGTTGAATATTCTGTATCTCAAGACAGTTGACAAGTTAAAGCCAACTAAAGATATATGTGACATGCGTTATTTCTGTATTATGTATTTTGTGGATATTTAAAATGTAATGTACATTGATACTGCAAGTTTTTTTGTGAGTGCCTGTTCTTAGGAACGCTAGTTCAGGATAATCGTACAGCCTAAAGAGGTTACCGACCACCACTCGTTCGTCTGGTCAATTGGTCTTTTGGTTTGCATAAAATAATCATCATTCTCAGCAGCACATTGTCCTATGTACAGTATACAGACTCTGTTGTGCAGAGAACATTGGCAGCCTATTTGAGCTGAGCGATCTGTTGGGGTATATGCCCACGATGAGTGTTACTCCTGTTGTTGACGCAATTCACTGCATCAAAAATGCAGCAATTTAAAGTACAAGCAAAGTGGATGGGATTAATAGAAATCTCATGTCCACTGTGCTTCTTTTTTCCTCTACGTAATATGACCTGCTGCGTGCTTTTCCAAGCGACAGCATGTACATTTATTTTGCGGATACACTGAGCTTTCAGTGTGGAATTTCCTCATAGATGTAATATGAAAATCAAACCTAAAACCAGATAGAAATGGGAGAAGTTGACTCAATCTTTGCATTGTGTTTCTGTGCATGCCACACTAAGCATGGAGAACAGAAAGAGGAGTATAATACCCTACGTACAGTATAATGGCATCAAACATCTCCATACAGTATGATGGCCCCAAAACAACCAACCCCACAGTATCATGACCCCCACATAACCCTCCACACTGTATAGATGTCTACACACAATATAATGGTTTCTTCATAGCACTCCAAACAGTATAATGGCCCAAACACAACCACCCACAAAGTATGGTGGACCCCTCACCACCCTCCACACTGTATAATTGCTTATATACAGTATGAGGGCCACCACATAACCCGCTAAACATTATAATAGCCCCTATTTAGACATGCAAACAGTATATTGGCTACCCATATAGTCCTGAAAATAGTATTATGGCCCCCACATAGCCCTGCAAACTGCGTAATGATCGTATTACCTTGGAACCTGCTACAGTGAGTAAACAGCTTGAGACTGCATCCCTGTGTCGCTCCCTTATTTGCCTGCGCCTCAGGCCCTGCACCCCCGCCATCACCTACTACTTCCCTCATACGTCCTGGGGCCCAGCTCTGCCTGTGGAGAGCTATACTAACCAAGCTGCGTCACCATCTGCCCCAGAGGTCCCCATCCCGCAGCTGTGGCACCTAACTTGCCGCATACTACAGGTGGCATCAAGAACTACAACTCCCATTATCATCCCCCTTCCCTTTAACTGACACCGCCAGGGTCACGGAACCAGGCCTTGCCACAACAGCGTCCCAGAAACGGAAACCGAGGCCCGGTAACGAGTAACCCCACGGCCCCGACACGGGTGTGTCACATGGAATTTCATTAACAGCCTTTTAAAGAACAGCAGAGCTGTGCATTGGTTTATGAGGAAAGCTGAAATAGCAAGTGAAGGAGGAGAACCTGAAATAATTATGTATTAGTAGTGCGACAAAACTGTGTCCCCATCACATTTATTAAAATAAAAACATTGAAAGTCAGACATTGCTGCTTTTCAACCATGCTTCCACAGAATTAAAAAAAAAACAAAAAACTCATGAAATAGCCCTGGACAGAAATGATGGTACCCTTAATTTTGTGTTTTTCCGTTTTGTTTTTTCATTTCTTTCTTCCGAGAGCCGTAACTTTTTTATTTTTCTGTCAATCTTGCCATATGAGGGCTTGTTTTTTGCAGGACGAGTTGTACTTTTAAATGAAACCATACGTTTTACCATATAGTATACTGGAAAACGGCAAAAATATTCCAAGTGCGGAAAAATTGCAACAAAAGTGTGATCGCGCAATAGTTTTTGGGATATTTTATTCACCGTGTTCACTATATGGTAAAACTGACATGTCATTGTGATGCCTGAGGTCAGTGCGAGTTTGTAGACACCAAACATGAATAGGTTTACTTGTAATTAAGGGGTTAAAAAAATTCACAAGCTTGTCCAAAAAAAGTGGCGCACGTCTTGCGCCATTTTCCAAAACCCATAGCGTTCTCATTTTTCACGATCTGAGGCTTAGTGACGGCTTATTTTTTGCGTCTCGAGCTGACATTTTTAACGATACCATTTTTGCATACATACTAAGTTTTGATCGCCTATTATTGCATTTTGCGCAAAATTTGCGGTGACCAAAAAAACGTAATTTTGGCGTTTGGAATATTTTTGCCGCTACGCCGTTTACTGATCAGATTAATTGATTTTATATTTTGATAGATCAGGCATTTCTGAACGCGGCAATACCAAATATGTGTATTTTTTTTAATTTTTTAACCCTTTAATTTTGAATGGGGTGAAAGGGGGGTGATTTGAACTTTTAGGTTTTTTTTAATTTTTTAAAACTTTTTTTTAACTTTTTTTTTTATTTTACTAGTCCCCCTAGGGGGCTATAGCGATCAGCAATCCGATCGCTCTGCCCTATCTGCTGATCACAGCTACAGAGCTGAGAACTGCAGATTTGGTGCTTTACTTTCAATGCCGGCTGTATTCTGGCATTGAGAGGAAGTGACTCATGTTAGCTACAGGTGTCATCACATGACCCTGTGCTACCATGGCAACCACCGAAAGTCACGTGATCATGTCACGTGACTTCCGATGGGGGCGGGGTAAGTCACTGTCATGGCGGCGCGCATATACATCTCTCTGCCAGATTTTGGCAACGAGATGTAAGCGGTTAATAGCCGCGGGTGGAAGCGATTCCACCCGCAACTAGCAGGCACACATGTCAGCTGTTGAAAACAGCTGATATGTGCGTGGATCGCCGCGACCTGCCCACGGCAGGGGGCGGGGATTAACCTCACATGATCCATGACGTACCCAGTACGTCATAGGTCGTTAAGGGGTTAACCTAATATGTGGTTGCACAACCTTTTGAGGCAATCAATGCAATCAAACGATTCCTGTAACTGTCAATGAGACTTCTGCACCTCTCCACAGGTATTTTGGCCACTCCTCAAGAGCAAACTGCTCCAGTTGTCTGGTGTGTGAAGGTTGCCTTTTCCAGACGGCATGTTTCAGCTCTTTCCAAAGATGCTCAATAGGATTTAGGACGGGGCTCATAGAAGCCCACTTCAGAATAGTCCAATGTTTTCCTGTTAGTCATTCTTGAGTGTTTTTAGTTATGTGTTTTGGGTCATTATCCTGTTGCAAGACCCAGGTCCTACGACTGAGACCAAGCTTTTTGACACTAGGCAGCACATTTCTCTCTAGAATACCTTAATAGTCTTGAGATTTCATTGTACCCTGCATAGATTCAAGACACCCTGTGCCAGATGCAGCAAAGCAGCCCCAGAACATTACTGAGCATCCTCCGTGTTTCACAGTAGGGACAGTGTTCTTTTCTTGATATGCTTCATTTTTCCGTCTGTGAACATAGAGCTGACGTGCTTTGCTAAAAAGTTCCATTTTGTCTCATCTGTCCATAGGACATTCTCTCAGAAGCTTTGTGGGTTGTCAACATGTAGTTTGGTAAATTCCAGTCTGACTTTAATGTTTTTTTTCCAACATTGGTGTCCTCCTTGGTCGTCTCCCATGAAGTCCACTTTGGCTCAAACATTAACGGATGGTGCGATCTGACACTGATGTTCCTTGAGCTTGAAGTTCACCTTTAATATCTTTAGATGTTTTTCTCGGCTCTTTCGTACTATCCGGCTCTTTGATTTGTCATCAATATTCCTACTGCGGCCACGTCCAGGGAGGTTGTCTACAGTCCCATTGATCTTAAATTTCTGAATAATATGTGCAACTGTAGTCACAGGAACATCAAGCTGCTTGGAGATGGTCTTATAACCTTTACCTTTAACAAGCTTGTCTATAATTTTCTTTCTAATCTCCTGAGACAACTCTTTCCTTCGCTTCCTCTGGTCCATGTTCAGTGTGGTACACACTACGTCACAAAACAGCACAGTGAGTATCTGTAGCCCTATATTCAGACCCACTGACTAATTACAAGATTGTAGACACCTGTGATGCTAATTAGTGGACACACCTTGATTTAACATGTCCCTTTTGTCACATTTCGTTCAGGGGTACCATCATTTCTGTCCAGGCCTGTTTCATGAGGTTTTTTTGTTTGTTTGTTTCTTTTTAAATTATGTGGAAACATGGTTGAAAAGCAATGAATGACTTTCATTAGTTAATTTTCATAGATTTTTTTTATTTAATATTAATTTTGTCAGATTCAAGTTATTTCTGTAACCATTGTGGGTTTCTCTTTCATTAAACGAGGGGTGCCAACAATTTCTACCACAAGTGTATGTGTGTATATATATATATATATATATATATATATATATATATATACACACACACACACAAATACACACACACACACATACCCACACACACACACACACAGTACAGACCAAGAGTTTGGACACACCTTCTCATCTCTAGAACAATTGTTAAGAGGAGACTTTGTGCAGCAGACCTTCATGGTAAAGTAGCTGCTAGGAAACCACTACTGCTAAGGACAGGCAACAAGCAGAAGAGACTTGTTTGGGCTAAAGATCACAAGGAATGGACATTAAACCAGTGGAAATCTGTGCTTTGGTCTGATGAGTCCAAATTTGAGATCTTTGGATCCAACCACCGTGTCTTTGTAGAAAAGGTGAACGGATGGACTCTACATGGCTGGTTCCCACCGTGAAGCATGGAGGAGGAGGTGTGATGATGTGGGGGTGCTTTGCTGGTGACATTGTCGGGCATTTATTCAAAATTGAAGGCATACAGAACCAGCATGCCTACCACAGCATCTTGCAGCGGCGTGCTATTCCATCCGGTTTGTGTTTAGTTGGACCATCATTTATTTTTCAACAGGACAATGACCCCAAACACCCCTCCAGGCTGTGTAAGGGCTATTTGAGTAAGAAGGAGAGTGATGGGATGCTACGCCAGATGACCTGGTCTCCACAGTCACCAGACCTGAACTCAATTGAGATGGTTTGGGGGTGAGCTGGACCGCAGAGTGAAGGCAAAAGGGCCAACAAGTGCTAAGCATCTCTGGGAACTCCTTCAAGACTGTTGGAAAACCATTTCCGGTGACTACCTCTTGAAGCTCATCAAGAGAATGCCAAGAGAGTGCAAAGTAGTAATGAAAGCAAAAGGTAGCTACTTTGAAGAACCTAGAATATAAGACATATTTTCATTTGTTTCACACTTTTTTAAGTATTTCAATCCACATGTTTTAATTCAAAGTTTTGATGCCTTCAATGTGAATCTACAATTTTCAGAGTCCTGAAAATAAAGAAAACTCTTTGAATGTGTGTCCAAACTTTTGGTCTGTACTGTGTATATATATATATATATATATATATATATATATATATATATATATGACTAATTTTGATTTTGATTTTCTCTAAAGAAAACCAGTGAACAGGTTTTTAGACCCCAAAGTAACATTGTATAAGTAATGTACCTGCAATGATGATTGCTTCCATACTTGAATGTGTCAAGTCTGTGTCTAGTTGACCTGCACTTACAGCTCTCTGGCCTCATTTCTCTCTCTCTCCCGCTGTCTGGCTTACTGCCAGTGATTGACAGGTCATCCTTCTCTGTGACCTGCTCCCCTAACTGATATCTAGCACAGGCATTATAATTTTGGGGGGTCGTATTGTTGACATTGCAAGATCTGGACTATGCATTTGAACATGTGCTGCCCCTGGGAATGACAATGACTGCGCGAGATGTCAGTCTCTGTTACATGGTTCCCGACCTGAGATCTCGCAAAGACTTGGTCATACCCAGGGGTGATGCATGTGTAATAGCAGGGCGCTCGCAATGTTATTAGGATGATACTCTGAATGTGCTACCCCCAGGAATGATGGCATCTGCACGATATTTCGGACTGAGAAAGAAGTCACTGAGAAGACAGACCTGCAAGAGGTCGGAACTGGAAGGTGGAAGAGAAAGACAAGCCAGAGAGCTGTAAGGTCAGGCCTTGACCCTGCACTTGCAAGCTCATTTGCATAAGAATTTGCCAATGGATTATGAGACAACAGATTTATAATATAAGTGGATGGGACTAATCATCCATACTACTGATGAGCGAGCACTACCATGCTCGGGTGCTCGGTACTTTCTAACGAGCAGTTGGTGCTCTTGTACCAAGTATAATAGAAGTCAATGGGGGAATCTTCCGGTACTTTACTGTGATGACGTTACTTTGGGGTCTAAAAACTTGCTGACAGGTTTCCTTTAAAATCTATATACTCCTCCCTCAGTATGCTGAGTCTGTGAAAGGTAGACAAGCATTGTAGGAATGGTGCAGTATGGTATTATAGATAGACTGTATAGATCATTGTAGAGCATTGTATGAGTTCCTTGGTTTAATCCCATAATTAAATCTTTACTGTATTACTGGAATAACTTACTGTGGGTGTAATTTATACAAGGTCCCATCAACACCAACTGTAGTTTTTAGATGGTCCAGACCACGGTTTTCTCTGATTTTATCTACAACTGCAGCCAAGCCGGCTCCACATAACTTTGCCGCTCTTGTTGACACTGCGCCACAGACCTCCTTTACAATGATACTGTCATCACATGTACTGTCTAAACCAAGCTGCTGAAGGATTTTCCGGACCTGGAGAAGAGCTAGACGATCACTGTGTAAAAAAAAAAGTAATGATCAGTGATAAATATATACAAAATAAGATAAGTAGAAGAGTTCCTTGACCATAAAAAAATTATAAGGCCACTTGCAGAGTAAGGGCCCATTTACATTGACCAATAATTGTGAATAACTAAGCAGCCAAACATAATCATAGCAAAATGCTCATTCGTTGGGTGACATGATTTTTAGGGTTCGCTCACACTTACATATATATATATATATATATATATATATATATATATATATATATATATATATATATATATATATATATATATATATATATATATATATAAAAAAAATCGCTCCTATTTTCATCCAGAAAAGTAATGCATTTTCTTTTCTGAACAGCTACAGTCATTAACAGGGCTATTTACAGTGTTGTATGCTACAGAATGGTGATGTATCCCTAAAAATTGGACAGCATACGGATGGTTCGTGTGATATCCGATTGTTATCTTGCACCCATAGACTTGCATTGGCGAATCTTGCCCATTTTACGTGACCATACGCCGCATGCTGCGATTTTTTTCCTCAGGCTAATTACATCTGAGGAAAACCTCATGGATCAGCTCTGTATCAGTGAATAATGTGTCCAAATGCAATGCGATTTTTTTTCTTGCATTGCACTTGTCTGTTTTATGCGTAAGTGTGAGTGAACCCTAAGGCTATGTCCGCACTTTGCGTCATCCTAGTTGCATTTCTAAACGCACGTTTTGGAATTAATTGATTTAGCCAATGTTGCCTTTTTCCTAAAATTAGTGCTAAAAACGCATGCATATTTACCGCGTTTTAGATGCGTATTTAGCGCTTTTTACATGCTTTTTCCCTTGTGTTTTGACAGATGCGTTTTGAACATCAAGACACTGCTAAATAAAGATTAAATAGTCAAACAGAATGAAAAAAGAGAGAAAAAAGCAAAACATATATAATTGTTGAATTAATAAAGAAAATAGTTATATTTCATGAAATGATAGCGGTTTTATAATATTTATTGCTAAAATAGCAATAAAATCATGATTTTCATTAATTTAATTGTCGGACTATGTGTGTGTGTAAAGGGACATATTATTCCATTATTTTAATGTCGGAAAAGCATGCGTTTTTGAAGTAAAAAACGCATTGTTTCTGCACCTAAAAAGCAGGTAAAACGCTGGAATTTTGATGTTTGCTTCTTTGAACGTATGGTTTTTGTCACAAATTATGCAAATTAAACGCAGCGTTTTAAAACGCAAAGTGCGGTCAGGAAATCAACATTTTCCGTAGACTATTATGGAAAAACAAAACGCATGCCTTTTGGCATGAAAAAGCTGCAGTTCAAAACGGACCTAAAAGCAGCTGAAACGCAGGTGGAAACACAAAGTGCGGACACAGCCTTAAGCTTACTGTTCTGGGCAGCACAACTATCTGTGTAAACATAACGACCATTCTGGCATATGCACACATCATCTGAAAGACACCAGTGAAGTTGCTAAGGTTTTCCTATAGTTTCCTATATTATGCAAACCGCGTAAAGATTGTGTTACCTTGGAACCTGCTACAGATAATAAACAGCTTGAGACTGCATCCCTGTGTCGCTCCGTTATTTGCCTGCATCTCCGGCCCTGAACCCCGGCCATCACCTACTACTTCCCTCATCCGCACAGTGGAGAGCTATACCAACCAAGCTGCATCACCATGTGCCCCAGAGGTCCCCATCCCGCAGCTGTGGCACCTAACTTGCTGTATACCACAGGTGGCGTCACGAACTACAACCCCTATCATCACCCCCCTTCCCTTTAACTGACACCGCCGGGGTCACGGAACCAGGTCTTGCCACCGCAGTGTCCCAGATATGGAAACCGCGGCCCGGTAACGAGTAACCCCACGGCCCCGGCGCGAGCGTATCACATGGAATTTCATTAACAGCCTTTTTAAGAACAGCAGATCTGCAGTTCGTGAGCAAAAGCTATTCAAACAGCAAATATATATTTCTGATGAGGCTTTCAAAACCTTGCGGTGGAAAAAAAAAAGAAGTGATGTGATGAGTTTCATGAGGATTCCTCATGGAACATGCTTCAAACTTGAAGCTTTCAAATTAAATCAGAAGGCTAAGAAAAAATGCTCCATAACTGCTTGAAAACTGATTAAAAAATGTGTCAGATCTAAAAACCTTGTAATAGAATCAGTGGATTCCTGACATGAATTTCTCTTGAAAATCTCATCTGATTTTTTTGCTGCAAAACATCTCTGTGTAAACATACCCTAGATACATAATTGTTGTTATACAAGGCGTGTAAGTCGAATATAGTGCCATAATAGCTTAGTAAATTTGCACCATAATGCTCTTTCCATAGTATGTCAGTTAGAGGACCAACCACCAGGATTTTCATATATCAACTAAAGCCAGTGCTATACTGGCACTATCATGGTAATTCTATACATACCTTTAGTTGTGAGATTGGATGTATACTTTCTGAAATATAAGCAAGTAAAGTTTGTGAAATGCACTGTTATTTGATTGATAGCAGCTACACAATATCTAGTAGGTGGGTCAGGTTTTGCTAGTTATTCCCGCCTCTCTCCTTCCTCCCTTTCTCCTCCCCCTGTAATAACACAGACAGGGGAAGGAAGGACAGGCAGGCAGACTGGGATGGGAATAACTAGCAAAACCCGACCCACCTATTAGATATTCTGTAGCTGCTATCTATCAAGTAACAGTGCATTTCACAAACTTTACTTGCCTGTATTTCAGAAAGTATACATCCAATTTCACAACGAAAGGAATGTATAGAATCAGCATGATAGCGCCAGTATAGTACTGGCTTTAGTTTATATATGAAAATATTGGTGGTTGGTTCTCTTTAACCCTAGAACGCATACCTAGGGCCTCGCAGGCTTGCTTGGTTACTTGTTTTCTATGGTAGATATCTATGGTTGCGCGTTCTAGGGTTAAATATGATTTTCAAAGGTGCATTTTTACTTTTACATACGCTTAGACATTAGTCTGGACTGGATCTTAGAATACATATATAACCTTTCTATTTGAGACAGAAATTTAGTTTCAAATATTCCTTTCGTCCTCAGCCGTTCAGAAATCTGTCCTCGGAATAGAAGGCCGTGTTTGGTGAGATCTATCAGGATCTGTCTCACAATTTCTCCTAGGTACATTCCACTGGTCATCTTTTCATAGCTGTATGGAATAAAAGTATAGAACTTAGTAATATGGTGGCTGGAGTACATTGGAATTATTTTGTGCTCGGCATGGTATTTCCTACATATCTCAAATCAATTTTACATGCGTAACATTCACGAGAATCATTTTCATTTATTTATTGGTCCCAAACATCTGAAGTAACAAGATCAGACATCAGTAAGAGAACATCTCCCCCGAACTTCTACTCTGCCTTATTAGTGGAACTTTTTTGCTCAACACGTCAGTAGAGAGAAGACATGCATAAAATAAGTTGATTATCGTAGAGAAGACTGGATGTCTAGCCTGAACTACTCACGCAACGATATTGCAAGGCAATTAGCTGGTTTATTTTGATTATACCACACACTTCAAGGGGTTGTCCGGTCAGAATATACGGATGACCTATCCTTAGGGTATTACGTTAATAACAGACCGGTAGCCAGCCGACACTGGCTACACTAAACGATCAGTTGTTACAAGCTCTGATTGGTCATCATCAATGTTCTCTGACCGGACAACACTTTTGTAAGATTTGTCAAAACTCATAAAAGAAAAAGTAGAGCAGATGCCCAAGGAAAGAGATCATGTTGCACCTTATTTTGGAATTAATTTTACCTTTGTTTTCCAGGATTTAAAGACTTTTCATCCACATGTGTATCATATTGGGTCTGAATATCAGACAGACGACCGTTATCCCCGAATCCTCCCCATTCAGTGTTAATACACATTTTCCCTTCATCTCCTTCTACAAGTTCAATGTTCTTCATTTCTTCCATATAACATACATTGCTCCCAGTACCTGGAGAACAAAGATTCACCTCATACACTATACTTTTGGTTGTATTCTGTATGTGTGTATGGTGGCCATAGGGTAGCTACAGTTTTATCCCATCCCCTCAAAAAACATGGACTGAAAGTTGCCAAACTCCCAAACACCATTAGTTTTTGTGAACCAAGAAATAGTGAAGTACGATAACTTGGTAACATTGGTGGGAGAACTGCTTTTCCATAATGTAATACCTTTTCACAGGATGTCTGTGAAATTCACTTGGGTCACAATATATATTTTATAAAATCAATTACCTGCAATGAGCCCAATTTCACAGTCTGGATCTTCATATCCACAGGTCATCATGGTTCCCACTGTGTCATTGACAATCGCCACAATGTCTAAGTCAAACTCCTTCAAAGCAGCATAGAAAATAAATTACAAATGTCAGAAGCCAAACACATGGAAATCGTATTAGTGCAGCAATTCCTACACATATTACTGCAAATATTATCCGCAGACACAGTTTTATTTCATGACATGCTCATTCATAAACATGAACCAAAGCATATTTCATTATTCTGCAGCGCCAGACTATTTTGTATATCCCATGTTAGAGTAACATCAAAGATATAAGTATCACTATTGATTAAGTGGGTTCTTTGCTTAGAATATTGTCAGACAATTTTTCCCTGAATTTTTCAATTAAAGAAGCTGTTTTATAGAGGTAACCCCTCTTTATCTGTCTTATTATGTGAGGGTCAGAGTAGTTAAAGGGTTATTCCCATCTCCAAGATCCTTTCCCAATATGTAGTAGGTGTAATAATAATAATATGAACAAAGAACTTCAATTAGAAATGTAGTATAGTTCTCCTGATATAGCCATGTCTGTTACCTCATGAGCAGTGCACTGCAGCTTAAGCGGGCTTTACATGCTACGATATATCAAACGTTATGTCGTCAGGGTCACGTCGTAAGTGATGCACATCCGGCATCGTTTGACATATCGTAGCGTGTTACAGCTACGAGCGAGTGTGAACGAGCAAAAATACTCACCTTATCGTTGCTCGTTGACACGTCGCTCATTTTCTAAAAATCAAACGTCCGGTTGTTCATTGTTCCCGAGGCAGCACACATCGCTCTGTGTGACACCCCGGGAACAATGAAATGCAGCTTACCTGCGTCCCGCTCATCTCCGCCCCTCCGCTTCTATTGGCCAGGCGCTGTGTGACCTCACTGTGACGCCGAACGTCCCTCCCCCTTCAGGAAGTGGATGTTTGCCGCCCACAGTGATGTTGTTCGGGAGGTAAGTACGTGTGACGGGGGTTACTGACTTAATGCGACACGGGCAATTTGTTGCACAAACGATGGGAGTGGGTGCGATCTGCAAATCTGCACTACACCCATTGTTAGGTACACACAGGGACCGGGGATAGTGGCAGCTACCCTCCCATGCTGCATGCTGGGAGGGGCTGTAAGACCCATCCCTGCTTCCATAGGGTGGGAGCTTAGCAACTGGGTGAGTGGGAGGAGCCAGCCGAAAGTAGAGTAGAAAGAGGAAGGTCAAGGTTAGTTAGAAGTTAGGAGGAGAGCTGAGAGGAGTAAGAAGAGTAGTGCTCTAGTCAGTCAGGAGCTAGAAGAAGAAAGGGACGCTTCCTGGTGAAGACCCTGGGGCCCGGCTAGGCCCAGGTGACACCAAGCAGAACAGAGTGGATTCCAGGGCCACAGACAGCTTTCAGGGTAGTGGCCTGTTCCACAGAACAATCAGGTGGAGGGATCAAGCTGCACACAGGGGACGGTCCCTAGAAACTGGAGGAAGAGAAGTCAATTCCAAAGGTAAAAACCGAGGCCCAGGGTAGTTGCAAGCACCCTGGGCCACAGCCCACAGAGAGAACCTCTGGAAAGGGGGTAGAACACCCACTAGGAAAGCCCCAGGCCCGGAGGCTGTAGTGGAGGCCAAGCCAGGTTCATCCAGTAAAGGCGAGGCTTAGAAGTCAGCTGAAGAAAGGAACACAATAGAGGGGTGCACCGGTTTTCGCCCCCAGAGCTACCCAGAATCGGCGGAGGTCCCTGACAGTGGGTTCCAGCAGTCCAACTGCACCAGTGTGCACCAGCCAGGAACTGTGAGTAAAGACCTTGAAACTGCACCCCCTGGTGTTGTCTCCGTTATTTCACTGCATAGACTTCCATCACTACATCGACACTTACAAGCACCAACAGTTGCCCCGGGGCACCGCTCCACCTGTGGGGAGCAGGACCATCCCAGCTGCCATTCCACCAGCCCCGGAGGCCCCATACAGCAGCGTCGGCTTAATAGCCGCAAACCACAGGTGGCGTCACGAATATAAACTATAATCACCACCCCGACTGAAGCCATATTAATTGACTCCCGCCAGGGTCACGGAGTCGGGCCCCGCCACCACTGACGACCCCCGGACTAGTCCGGCCCGGCACCGGTTGTCCCATAGCCCTGGGGTGGGCGAGTCACAATAATAATGTAGTTTTTACAACTAAGTATAGCAGGGATTTTTACAGCATTGAAGCTATAGTAAAGAAATGTCTTCCTATCTCGTCTACTGACACCACGCTAAAGAAGATCATAGATCAAGGTATAAAATTTGTCCCAAAAAATAATAGGATGCTGGGGAATATTCTTTCTCCCAGTGACTACAATAATGTAATAGGTAGTAGAAACAATAATAAATGTAGTAAGTCCATGTGGTTACCAACAACGGGGTCTGTGAAATGTGCTAAAAAAAATGCGGCTCTGTAAATTTATGCATAATACTAAAACCTTTGCTTCTTGTGCTACTGGAAGAAATTATAATATTCATTCCTTGATTAATTGTGGTACTACAAATGTGGTTTATTTGATCTCCTGCTGTGCATGTAGTATTCAGTATATAGGGAGCACGTCTCGTCCGCTTAGACGCCGCATATCAGAACACATCTATGATGCGGCTAATTCCACCATGAGGAGTTTATCTGGGGCATCCCAACATTTTTTAGAAGTGCATGGGGGAGATTGTAGTAGCCTCAAGGTCACTGGCATAGAACGGGTTAATCTACCTAGCCGAGGTGGAGATCTAAAAAAAAGCTGCTTCATTTCAGAGAAGCAAGGTGGATTTACTACATGGACAGCAGGGATCCAAAGGGTATGAACCTTAAAAATGATCTATTGTATCTATATTGAATGTTTACACCGTGATGTTGAAATTGTATTTAGATGTGTTTATTATTATTGTGTGTATTCACATATCTTAAATGGTAAATGCTGCTTTTTTTTTTTCTATTCCTCTCCCATTTCCTTCCCCTCCCCTTTCTTACTGCTATTAAATGGGGAATTGTATTGTGATTGAGACGGATTGTGAACAAGGGTGTCCCCGAAACACGTCTTGTCCGTTTTATTGGATGTTAATGGATCAATAAAACTTCTTTTTTTATGAAGATGCTATGCCGGATTCCTGAATAATTAAAAAAAAATTGATGGGCTTCCCTGTATTTTGATTGCCAGCCAAGGTAAAGCCAGGCAGATGGGGGTGGCAGCCAGGAGCCATCCGCTTTATCTGCGCTGAGAATCAAAAATACCGCGGAGCGCTACGTCATTTTTTTAACTTATTTATTCACTTTTATACAACTAAATACTGTGTGTGTGTGTGTGTGTTTGTGTGTGTATATATATATATGAGATAGATAGATAAATAGATATGCATGTTTTGGCAGGAAGAAACACACATTTTTTTATTGCATTTGCATGTTTTTTCACGTGCTTTTTTCCATGCTTCTTTTTATGTTTTTTTTTAGTCATGGTGACTGTGAGGTTCAGGTGCTGTACCCCTGCAGTCGTCGCCAGGTCACTGGCAATCAGTGCAATCGAAGCATTCAGAAGGCAGGGAGAAGAATAGTTTACCTCTCCCTGGCAATCGGGTCCCTGTAATGTAATCACAGGGACCCGATTGCTGCCATTGTACCAAGGGGTCACCATGATGACCCCGGGTTACTGTGGTAGAGATCGCCTCACAGACCAGGGCACCTATGTCACTTTACTTTTCTGCATCAATGTCCATGGTAAAGACCACAAGGCCTAGGTGCAGGGAACCACAAGGTGAACCGAGTTCATTCCAGCGGCTCTGCAGGAAACCCCGGTGATCCGCTGGCATGAACTCGACTCGCCTTGTGATGTCACCGGACTTCCCGTGGTAAAGACAGCAAGATGAGGAAATGGCTGCAGGAAACCCCAGTGATATCAGAAAAGCACATAAAATGCACAAAAAAGCAACGTCCACATTACGTATAATTAAATATACGTTTTTTCCTGCGCTTTTCACTTACTCCATTGAAGTCAATTGGTGAAAAAAGCAGGAAAAAATGCAGCAACAATTGACATGCTGCTTCGCTTTTCAGCAACAAAAACGGCAACGAAAAAAAAAGCAACGTCTGCACAGCAAGTCAAGATTCTCATAGTTTGCTGGGATGATTTTTCCTTGCTTTTATTGATTAAAAGAAGCAAGGAAAAAAATCCACGTGGCCACAAGGCCTTATTCTAATTTTTATTTTATTTTTAGTAGAACAGCTACCTGTAGTATAGTGAGGTTTACTTACATTCCTTCTCTTAATGGCTTCTCTCAACATGTCGACGACATCCTGTCCTTCACAGTCTGTGGCTTTGAAGCCTTTTGTCCATCCAACCAATTTTCCCTATAAAACCCAACAAAACCCAATAGACATACGGCAGTGACAGTAGTTTTCACATCACTTGCTATGTGGGGCTCTTATAAGGAATGCCTCAAAACCTAAGATTACTAAACCACACAATTGTCCATTGTTATATCTTTTCGGACTAAACATAACGAGGAGTAACATACAGTATAGATTAGTAAATTATAATCCAGTGGTGTCTTACCGGAGGGGGACAGTAGCAGTGGTGGAGCGGGGTCACAGGAGGCAGGAGCGGTGTTGGAGTAGGGCGATGCTACGGGCTGTGCAGCGAGTGTCCCAGATGCTTGCTGCGGGCACTGTGAGACAGGAAGAGCATCCAGAAACTGTCGGCTGTGCGGGCTTCAAAGAAATGGCGCCCGGAGGCGGCACGTGTGCACATGGAGATCTCATCTGCACATGCACCACCTCCAGGCGCCATTTTCCTTAACTCTGCCGCAGATGACTTCTTGAGATGAGAGCTCAATCTGTGCACGCGCCGACTCCAGGAGCCATAATTTGAAGCCCGCACCGCCGAGATTTTCAGAATGGCGACCCCTGCCTCACAGCCCACAGCACAGCCCCCAGCACAGTCCCCTGGACAGCACACCGCCCCGAATAAGCTCGCAGTATAGCACCCCGCAGCATCTCCTGTGACCCCTCTCCACCTCCCCAGTAAGTTACATTTGGATTATAAGATGCGCCCCTCATTTTCCTCCCAAATTTTTGGGAGGAAAAATGCGTTTTATAATCTGAAAAATCCGGTAATTTCTGAAGCTTTGAACAAGGATTATTCTCCAATCAAGCCTCATATTTCTCAACTAAAGGTATTTTAATTAGCATCCTAGTGCCATTATGGCAGAGAAAAAAAAAACTGCTGGTTGGTTCCCTTTAAAGGTACAATTGTTATTGACATTTTCCCAAAAAATGGTGAAACATCTGAGACAAGATCCATTTAAAATTTCCCTCAGATTGTTGGGTAAAAGAGCAGCAGAATATATCCCTCACGGAAATTAAAGCAACCCTCCATCTCACAAATAGAATTTCCAATAAATGCACTATGAATGATTAAAATACCTCATTCTACTGCTTCTCTGATTCCGAGTCTTCTCTTTGTGTATAACATAATGGATGCCAGCGGCCTTCATTGCCTGAGACACTTCCTTAGGCCTAAAACACACTTCCGCAAAAAAAACGTCCGTATGACACGGTCCGTTTTTCGGGTCCGTGTTCCGTATTTTTGGGGCGTTTCTCCGGTACGTATGGTATCCGCGTGATGGCGTATGCGAGCCGTGTGTGCGTGTGGAATGTCTGTATTGAAATAAAATACGTACGTGTGCTGTCCGTTTATAAAGGCCCGCATTCTTACCCAATTAACGTTGTTAAACATTCATCATGAGATCCTGGTGTTTTTGTTTGGCATCACTTGACCTGATAGATTGGTAACAAGTGTTTCAAATTTTGTGATGAAAAATGGACACGGTTGATACGTGCTGAAAACGGACATACTCCGTGTACGGTCCGTGCAGGCACGGACCCATAGACTAAAGCGGGTCCGTGCCTGCGTGTTGCCGGCCAAAAACTGACATGTCGTCCGTGTAGAAAAGCGCACACACGTACTTACGACACGGACACACGTTCCGTGTGATTTTACGTGCGTGTGCCATCTACCATTTAATAACATGGGTCTCCGTGTGTACAGTCATATGAAAATATTTGGGCACCCCTATTAATGTTAACCTTTTGTCTTTATAACAATTTGGGGTTTTGCAACAGCTATTTCAGTTTCATATATCTAATAACTGATGGACTGAGTAATATTTCTGGATTGAAGTGAGGTTTATTGTACTAACAGAAAATGTGGAATCCGCATTTAAACAAAATTTGACCGGTGCAAAAGTATGGCCACCTCAACATAAAAGTGACATTAATATTTTGTAGATCCTCCTTTTGCAAAAGTAACAGCCTCTAGTCGCTTCCTGTAGCTTTTAATGAGTTCCTGGATCCTGGATGAAGGTATATTTGACCATTCCTGTTTACAAAACAATTCCAGTTCAGTTAAGTTTGATGGTCACCGAGCATGGACAGCACGCTTCAAATCATCCCACAGATTTTCAATGATATTCAGGTCTGAGGACTGGGATGGCCATTCCAGAACATTGTAATTGTTCCTCCACATGAATGCCTTAGTAGATTTGGAGCAGTGTTTTGGATCATTGTCTTGCTGAAATATCCATCCCCTGCGTAACTTCAACTTCGTCACTGATTCTTGCACATTATTGTCAAGAATCTGCTGATACTGAGTTGAATCCATGCGACCCTCAACTTTAACAAGATTCCCAGTGCCGGCATTGGCCACACAGCCCCAAAGCATGATGGAACCTCCACCAAATTTTACTGTGGGTAGCAAGTGCTTTTCTTGGAATGCCGTGATTTTTTGCCTCCATGCATAACACCTTTTTGTATGACCAAACAACTCAATCTTTGTTTCATCAGTCCACAGGAGCTTCTTCCAAAATGTAATTGGCTTGTCCAAATGTGCTTTTGCATACCTCAGGCGACTCTGTTTGTGGCGTGCTTGCAGAAACGGCTTCTTTCGCATCACTCTCCCATACAGCTTCTCCTTGTGCAACGTGTGCTGTATTGTTGACCGATGCACATTGACACCATCTGCAGCAAGATGAAACTGCAGGTCTTTGGAGGTGGTCTGTGGATTGTCCTTGACTGTTCTCACCATTCTTCTTCTCTGCCTTTTTGATATTTTTCTTGGCCTGCCACTTCTGGACTTAACAAGAACTGTACCTGTGTTCTTCCATTTCCTTACTATGTTCCTCACAGTGGAAACTGACAGTTTAAATCTCTGAGACAACTTTTTGTAGCCTTCCCCTGAACAACTATGTTGAATAATCTTTGTTTTCAGATCATTTGAGAGTTGTTTTGAGGAGCCCATGATGCCACTCTTCATAGGAGATTCAAATAGGAGAACAACTTGCAAGTGGCCACCTTAAATACCTTTCCTCATGATTGGATACACCTGTCTATGAAGTTCAAAGCTCAATGAGGTTACAAAACCAATTTAGTGCTTTAGTAAGTCAGTAAAAAGTAGTTAGGAGTGTTCAAATCAAGAAATTGATAAGGGTGCCCATACTTTTGTACCGGTCAAATTTTGTTTAAATGCGGATTGCACATTTTCTGTATGGATGAATTAAATCCGTTTGTTATTCCATATGTAAGGTGAGTGCTATGTGAGGGTGTGATTTTTTTTCTCGCCTAGTGTCCGTATACAATGCGTTTTTTTTCTTAGTGGTTATTATTCTCCAATCATTTACAGGACAGTTTATAGTGTTCAGTGCTACAGAATGGTAATGTATCCGTAAAATCAGACAGCGTATTTATGGTCCTTGTGAAGGACGATTTTTTTTTTCTTGCGCCCATAGACTTGCATTAGCAAGTTTCTGCTGTTTTGCGCCCCCTTATGCAACATGCTGCAATTTTGTTCCTCAGGCCAAATACAGCTATTGTATTTAACATTGGTGCAAGTGCAATTGGATTTTTCAATAATTAAAGAAGATTGTTGCGTGTTTAAAAGAAGCACAATAATAGAAAAAAGAAGCAGAAAAAACAAACCCCAGCATTTATACCAGATGTTAACATAGCTTAAAGGGAACCTGTCAGGTGCAATATGCACCCAGAACCACGAGCAGTCCTGGGTGCATATTGCTAATCTCTGCCTAACCGTCCCTGTATACACTAGCATAGGTAAAGAGATCTTTACAAAAAGTATCTCTAAAGATCTTTTACCGTATGCTAATGAGCTAGGGGACTAGTCCCCTGGGCGTTAGTTCCCCTGGCTAGTCTGCTCCATTAGCATGTTAGTACGTCCCTGTGGGTGTACTAACAAGCTAATGAATGCACAGCGTCATAGGATGATCTCACTCACCTCTCCGCTGCCATCGCCGCCCGACACTGGATTTCAGCTCAGTGCGCATGACCCTGGAGTTTCGGTCATACGCACTATGAAGCCGGGTGTACGCGTCCTGGCTTCAAACTGAAGTAGTGCTCATGACTGAAACTGTGGGGTCATGCAAACTGAGCCGAAATCCAGAGTCGGGCGGAGATGGCAGCGGAGAGGTGAGTGACATCATCCTGTGACACTGCACATTCATTAACATGATAGCACGCCTACAGGCATGTACTACCATGCTAATGGAGCCGACTAGCCAGGGGAATTAACGCTCATTAGCATACGGTAAAAGATCTTTAGAAATACTTTTTCTAAAGATCTCTTTATCTATCTATACTAGTGTATACAGGGATGGTTAGGCGGGGATTAGCAATATATACCCAGAACTGCTCGTGTTTCTGGGTGCATATTGGACCTGACAGGTTCCCTTTAAAAAAGGAGGCAGAAGGTATTTAATTATGTATTATACATTTGTTGTGAAAGTTTTATTGTGAGGTGGAGGGTCGTTTACAAATGTATTTATTTTGTTGCCTACTTTATTGCTGTAACAGAGAACTCATACAGCATGTAAGATATAGACAGCACATACCTTGTCAATACGATCTTGCTTACATGGAAAGGAAAATGTAAATCCCAGGGGCAATGGGGCCCCTTTAATTCCCATGTAATCTAGGAATTCTGCGATACATTCCACAATATGGTCAAACAGCTGGAATACAATAAAGGGCTGCAGTTAGTGATTATGCCATGGTAAAATATTATCTGTTGTGTTTGGGGCTGGCCATAGTAGGGTTGTTACGCCTGTGTAGTCAAAGGGCTTATCTCATTATTGAAGGTGGCATCACTGACCCAGATAATCTGGGCACCTGGACCTTATACCCCCAATTTAATATTTGTTGCCTGAACATGTAGAAAGGCAAATACACAGGACTGAGCCTCGTTCCCTTTAGTTTATCAGGTGCCATTCAAGTAACTGGCGGCATTATTATTTTACACTCATTACTATCTTTACAGACACTGTATAATTATCATTTGGCCACTATACAATGCAGGGGTGATTATCAATAGATGGTTGTGCACTGGGTTTCTCACCAACTAAGGTCATCTCTGCTTATAGTAAAGAGGTGGTCTGACATTTTGAAAATAAATAAAATCAGCAACAAGTAAAATATAACAAAAATAATAAAAACAGCCGATACGTGATAACTGCAGCCAATCAGCGGCCTCAGAAGTCACATTAGAGCCATAATACCAGTAAGGTCTCTGTCACACGTTCGTGCCTCCGGTACGTGTTTGGCAGTTTTTTCACGTACCGGAGACACGTACACACGTGGACCAATGTTTTCCTAATGTATTGGACACACGTAAGTATTTTTGAATGGAACGTGTGTCCGTTCCGTACTTACGTGTGTCCGTGAGTTTCTCACGCTGACATGTCTGTTTCTCTCCAGCATCACGGGTGTCACATGGCCCGCACCCGTACCACACGGATGTAGTATGGATGCGGTCCCGTGTGACACGCGCCGGAGAAAACTCACGTGTCAGAGAAAAAAAAAACAAATCTTTACTCACCTTCTCCAGCCCTCCTGTCTCTCCCGCTGCTGTCACTTGATGCCGACCGCCACTCATTATGCTCATTTAATATTCACTTCACTGCGGTCGGAAGCAGCAGCAGCAGGGAGTCGGCAGGGCTGGAGACCGAAGATCAGTACCCTGGACAGCAGCAAGGACCACGTGAGTATGCAAATTACCGGTTCTCCGTGTGTTATCGCAGATAGCACATGGAGAACACACGTGGCCCGCACGTACCGGAGACACGTACTTACCAAACGCATCACGCAGGGAAAATACATGTCTCGCGGAATGTGCGTGATTTCCACGTATGTGTGGCACAGGCCTAACATGGCACGTGACCATTGAGGCTACAGACTGGCGGTAGTGATCCCATGCTAGCCTCTTATACACAAAGGTCACGATTAGGGATGATCGAATACCTCAAATATTCGGCTTTGCGATTTTTTTCCGAATAGGTTGCCGCTATTTGACTATTCGAGAATATTTGATGCGCAATGTAACGCACGTTGCGTACATTCACTGCAGAAATTTCTGCAGCGATCTGAAGAGCACATGTGCGCTTTAAATCGCTGCAGAAATGTCCGTAGTGAAAAAAAAAAAAGCCGATTCCATGCGCTCTGCCTGCAGCTCCTGCCATAGACAGAGCAGGAGCTGCCGGCAAAGCGCACAAAGAAGTGACATGTCACTTCTTAGAACGCAGCGCTTCGGCAGTAGCCGAAGCGCTGCGCTCTAAAACGCCACGTGCGCACGGCCCCTGCACAATCTCCATAGATTGTGCAGGGGACGCAGGACGCATGCAGTTACGCTGCGCTACAAAGCGCAGCGTAACTGCATGTATTTACGCAACGTGCGCACATAGCCTAAGTCTATGAGAAACCTGAATAACAACTATTCAAAACTATTCGGGCTTCCCATAGACTTACATTGCACATCGAATATTTGCATAGCGGCGACCTATTCAGAAAATATTTGGGAAGCCGAATATTTGAAGTATTTGATCATCCCTAGTCTCGATGGCTTCCGGCTGATCAGCACAGGATTGAAGAAGTAAGTACTTTTGTTTTTCTTATTTAATAACTTTGCAGCTATGACTTTTTAAGGGTTTTTACCCCCTTTTAAATTTTGTAAGTATTAACATTAATTCTAATGTTACATGAAATATTAAAAAAAATATGAATTGCCTGTATTCAATGTCACACATCACAGTTTGAGAACAGTTTCTTTTTTTACTCAGGGTTTCCCTTAATACAATTATGTGATAGTATACAGTACACACTATTAATAGCTATCTGTACTTACCTCTTCCCCAGTGCCTTGCATTATTTCTAGTGGTATAGCAAAGATCTTATTATACATCCTTACATAACGTCTTCTTCTACTCCTGATTTTAACTAGTAACACCCGGAAGTTTGTTCCTCCTAAGTCCAGAGCTAGAAAATTTCCATTCTCTATAATATAAAGTAGAAATGTAAAATGATCAATGTATAAATTTGTACTGGTCACAACCACTACCCGACAGACCACAGCTCATCACCCAGAAACTGTATTCTACAACTTTTTGATAGGTGACAGCATGTTTTCTTATATTGACCATACGGCCCCCTGTTTCTTGGTGAAATTCTGCAGCTGCTACTAGATGGCGCTCTCTGCATAACACCTTCCATTGTATTCAATAGGAACTGTATAAATCTGTACTCTCTGCAAAGTGACAGATGCAAACAAATGGAATATCACCAATTAACTCGGTAAATGCAAAAGATACATGGGATTTTAATACTAAAATATATCAGTAAACGTAAAAGAAAAGAAAGGGGCCTTTATGAATGTCTGTCTGCTCCTGGGATGTTTTACTGAAACATAAGCAGACTTGGACTTGAGTTAAGTGATCTCAGACATACAGCGGCAGAGCTTTCCCGTAAAGTAAGAGGGCATTGTACCAGTTTGAGCATGTGAAACTGGCAAAATCATGGAATAGTGGCTGCAGAGCTGAGTAAAATATAGTTTTTATTTTTTTATTTCTCCTTTTCGTTGCAAAGATATTAGCTTGTAAAGTTTAGGTTCTAATTTATGATATAATTCAATTGGGCATAAACAGAGATTTGTCTCTGGAGCGTGTACTTCTTTTCCTGTATGAGGTTGACCAATCATGAGCAGGCAGAGTCATGCAGGGGATAGAAAAACACACCGTCCTCTCCTCTCTGATCTCTGCAGCTACTGTTCAGAGATTTAGCAGAGCTGAGTTATGTATCATTACAAACACTTCCAGATCTCATTTCACAGTAATCAGTATGGGGAGAGGGTAACAGCTGACAGCACTGTGACATGAGATTTGTAAGTTTGTAATAATACATAACTCAGCTGTGCCGTATCTCTGTGCAGTAGGTGAAGAGTTATGTATTATTACAAACCATTCTAGTGCTGTCAGCTCTTACCCTCCCCCCACACTGACTGCTGTGAGATGATAGCTGAAGGTGTTTGCAATGATACATAAATCAGCCTTGCTGTATCTCCACACTGTATCTGTAAAGATCAGTGAGGAAAGGAGAGTGTATCCTTTTTTTCTCCTGCATGATGCTACCTGCTTATGATTAGTCAACCTCATCAAATGAAAGAATTAATCCAATCTAGTTGTTTTGGAAACTACTTTTGCCATCTGTTGCACAATGGCCCCAAGTGATGTTTCTTCAATTTTCTGTTGAAATGTGTTTTTTTTTCCATGTCTTTAGTATATGCACATTATTAGATGTGTCCCTTTTAAAGTTGTCTTTTTTTCTTGACAACTTTGCTTATCCAGATACTTTACTCAGATTTATGATCTGCGACTTTTACCAAATGTCGCATTTTTTGATGTGTCTCATTCCTGTCCCTGCCTAGAGAAAGGTTTCTGGCAGACCTCTTATTTTGGTTCATTTTAAGACAAAGGTTTTGTGACTTTTATGCACTAAAAAGTTGCAAAAAAAAGATTAAAGATAAAAATAAAAACACAATGGGAAAAAGACCTCTATATCTCATACCCAGAAAAATGGCACCACTGCTTTACTACACTCACTAAAGGCAGCCATCAATCCTCCCTCACAAAAATGGCAGTTAAACTGCTCCATAGAATATATTATGTCCTGGCTAGGCTTAAACTTCTGTACCCACATGTACCAGATCAATGCTTCAGGGGCTGTGGCATGATTGGGGATATATAACACAAATGGTGGGACTGACAAGAGCTCAACCCTTCTGGAACAATGCGCACGTGTGCGCTCTGCACCGCACCTAAAAGGTGCGCTTCAGAGCGCCGCTGAAAAGCTCCGTTCTGAAGCGCATGGTGCCGGCAGAGAACGTGCGCTCTGCATGCAGCTCCTGCCATAGACAGAGCAGGGGCTGCTGGTAAAGCGCACGGAAGAAGTGACATGTCACTTCTTAGAACGCGCGCTTCTGGCAGCAGCCGAAGCGCTGCGCTCTAAGACGCCAAGTGCGCACGTCTCCTGCACAATCTCCATAGATTATGCAGGGGACGCAGGATGCATGCAGTTACGCTGCGCTACAAAGCGCAGCGTAACTGCATGAATTACACACACGTGCGCACATAGCCTAGGAGATGAGCCAGAGGGACTATCCAACAAATCATTCCGTAATATTTGCTACATTACTATGGCGGTGAAAATTCACCTTGCCTCTAAATGGAAAACCTCTCATTTGTCAATTCAGGCAGTGAGGGATAGGCTTGATAAGATAATATTATATGAGTGTATAGATGCAACACGGTTAGACAACTTGGAACTTTCTCAAGTATTGCGCCTATCCCCATGAGCCACTCCAGCCTTGAGAAGCCCATGAATATGTAGCTTTGACCCTGGTGAAATGGAATAGATGCAGGTCAACTCTCCCACCGCCCCACTCTTCCCCTCCCCCTCTTTCCCTATAATCTCTATGCAGTGGCGTAACTAGAGTTTGATGGGCCCTGCTGCAAAGTTCAGACTGGGCCCCCCCTCCACATACACCGACACTTGGGGTATAGGATAATGACGTTGATACTCGGGCTACGGGATAATGACGCTGACACCTGGCTCTTACCCTCAGCACTCAGATTTCCCATGATCTGAAATCCCTCTATCAGCACCCAGCTTTCCTATGTTGTGATATCCATCTTGTTCTTGGCACCCAGCTTCCCCATGCTCTGCTAAACATCATTCCCTCAGCACCCAGCTTTCCCATATCAGATCATGTGAAAGCCAGGTGCTGAGAGAAGATGTATAGCAGAGCATGGGAAAGCTGGGTGCTGAGGGAAAGAGCCTTTTCCCCTCTGCACAAAATGTTCCTATCCCCTACTTGTATTTTTGTCACCCTAGTATATAGTTCTCCAAATACTATAATGGCTCCCACATAGCCTTCCATATAGTATAAAGGGTCCCACATAACCCTTCATATATTAGAATGCACTTCCATAGTACTCCATGTATTATAATGCATTTCCCATAGTTCTTCATGTATTATAATTCACCCCATAGTCCTCCATATATTATACTGCACCACAAAGTCCTCCATGTATAAAGTAGCACTCATAGCCCTCCAATTATTATAATGACTTTCTCATAGTTCTCCATGTATTATAATTCACCCCATAATTCTCCATATATTATAATTTACCCCATAGTTCTCCATATATTATACTGCACCACATAGGCCTCCATATTTTATAATGCACCCCCATAGTCCATGTATAAGGTAGCCTCCATAGTCCTCCATATATTATAATGTAGCCGCCATAGTCCTATATGTATTATAACGCAACCCCTTAAAACTTCATATTGTATTATGCGGCCCCATAGACCTCCATGTATAATGCACCCCTAGTCCATGTATCAGGTGTCCTTCATGATGTATAATGCATCCCCATAAACCTCCATGTATAATACACCCCTATAGTCCATGTATAAGGTGTCCTTCATGTTTATTATGCAGTCCCATAGACCTCGATCTATAATGCAGCCCCCCAGGCCCCCATGTATAATAATGCAGCCAGCCTCCCCAGGCCTCCATGTATAATAATGGAGCCAGCCTCTCCAGGCGTCCATGTATAATAATGCAGCCAGCCTCCCCAGGCCTTCATGTATAATAATGCAGCCAGCCTCCCCAGGCCTCCATGGGTAATAATGCAGGCAGCCTCCATGTATAATAATGCAGCCAGACTGCCCAGGCCTCCATGTATAATAATGCAGCCAGCCTCCCCAGGCCTCAATGGGTAATAATGCAGCCAGCCTCCATGTATAATAATGCAGCCAGCCTCCCCAGGCCTCCATGTATAATAATGCAGCCAGCCTCCCCAGGCCTCGATGTATAATAATTCAGCCAGCCTCCCCAGGCCTCCATGTATAATAATGCAGCCAGCTTCCCCAAGCCTCCATGTATAATAATGCAGCCAGCCTCCCCAGGCTTCCATGTATAACGCAGCCTCCCCAGGCCTCTGGCCACCGTGTACTCACTAATTTATATATAAAAAACAACAACAAGTACTCACCTCTTCTCCTTCCCCCGCTGCTGTCCTCACTTCTCCTTGTTTCACTGCTGCTCCGTCCTCGCCACTGTCCTCCTTACCCCGCTGCTCCGGTCAGCGTCCTCCTGCCCTGCATGCCTCAGCACAGCAGTCACAAAGGAGTGACGTCATCGCGCAGGCACAGGGAGAGAATGATGATGCAGAGAGCTGCGCCGGCCGCTCTATGCTTTGTCATTGCTGTGCGCGATGATGGGGGGAGGGGGGTGCCCTGTGCAGCCGCTACTGACACCGGGCAGGGGGGCCCTGTTCCACCGCCACTGACACCGGGCACGGGGGCCCTGTGCCACTAATAGCGGCAGCGTGGTCTGCAACAGATTAGCACAACTCCTCTCTAACTGAAAGGAGTTGGCTGCTGATCTGCTGGGCCGGGTCGCAATGGTGACCCCTGCGACCGTGGTAGTTACGCCCCTGTCTCTATCTCAGTCTTTTCTCTTTTTACCTCTCCCAATGTATCTTGTATTAGATTCTCTGTTCTTTTCTCTTTTTTTAATTTTTAATTTTCTTTTTCTTGTTTATTTTTCTTATAATAAGTACTTTTACTCACAGGAACTCCGGATAGGGGAAAGTATTATTTGAAATGTTTGTATTGTATTGTTAAAAAATCAGTAAAATATTTGAAACTAAAGATAAAAGTAAAGAGTGTTTTTGATATTGTGCCAAATTCATGAACTGTGTGCGCCATTTTAAAGGATTTGGCACAAAAAATTTGTCTGCAAATATCACAAGATACAAAAAGGAAAGCGACTTCAATTAATTGCAAATGACTGTTTGGGGCCTATGTGTCTAGTTAATGATAAAAGATGAAACTACAGAAATGACCTGTCCCATCTGGTGTCCCATACACGTAAGTTGGTAACATCTTCACAGTTGCAGAGTCGTGTGTTTCTTTCTTAAGCCCATATTTTAACTCTGTAATCATCCTTAATTTAATGTCTGCGAGTTTCTCATCTGATATCTGCAGCTGCTCCAGAATCCCATCAATCTGTTTGCGTTGTGAGAGCAGCCTGCAGGCCACCGCTGTCACCATCGCCGCTCCTTTACCGCTGCCGCTCTCGGAGAGAAGGAAGCGCACGTCACAGTTAGGAAGCAGCCTTCTTACAACCTTGTGTAATCGTTTAGCATACCTGGGAAAGAAATGATTTGGGAGTTATTCTTCATAGTGTGCCATTATTGTGTATGTAGACATATACAAAGTTATCAACCAATCCAGAGAAAAAAGATGACCAAAAAAGCCCAATTGCAAAGGTGAATCTTTATTAGGGTATTCGGTGAGCGGCACAATAGCAAGAGGAGCGCTGACATCAGGGATTCCCAGATCAAAACAGAGTGATTGTTCACTAAGTCAATAAAAATTGATAGATACATATACACAGTATAGAGAGATGGTGACCCTATACCTAGTGTAGACATAAATGTCGATGCTATCAAGCATGGGTAAGAACAGCCAACAGGATCACAGGAAAATTTACCAAAGTTAATATAACTAAATAGACCGGAATTGTATTTAATAAAGAGTAGCAGTGGCTGATAATACAACACCCAAAGCCAAGAGATCACATAAGGTCCAAAGGGCAAATGCCCATCATGGATTATACATACCAAGGGAGATTCGGGAGACCGAGTGCCAGCGTCCACCTGACGGCCGTTTCGGCGTGAAAAGCCCCCTGACGAAGGCTTTTCACGTATGTATGTCTAATGACACTTGAGTAGCATGCATATAATTCTTATATACAGTATATTATTTAAATAGCAATTTAAAGCTTCACTGTCTCTTTAAGAAGGATCAAAAGGTTTTCTTGTTGCATTTTAACTCTATCAGGGGGTCACATTTTTTTTTCTAACAAGTGCCATGAATAATTTGGAGACTTTCTTATATACTTGATTAGGACATGCTGCTCTGTAAATAAACACTAAATACTCCCATACATATTTGCTTAACCCCTTCACAATCCGTTTTTGCGCTTTTTCCTTCCCTCCTTTTAAGAGATATATTTTTATTTTTCAGTCCACATAGCCATATGAGGGCTTTTTTTTATGGGACCAGCTGTACTTTAGAATGACACCATTTAATCTATGATGTGATGCACTGGAAAGTGGGAAAAAAATTACAAGCGTGTTCAAATTGCAAGAAAGTGCAATTCCACAATGGTTTTTTGGGGTTTTTCATTTACCATGTTCACTATACAGTCATGGCCAAAAGTTTTGAGAATGACACCAAAATTATATTTTCACATGATCTGTTGCCCTCTGGTTTTTAATTGTGTTTGTCTGATGTTTACATCACATACAGAAATATAATTGCAATCATATTATGAGTACCAAAAGGTTATATTGACAGTTAGAATGAGTTAATGCAGCAAGTCAATATTTGCAGTGTTGACCCTTATTCTTCAGGACCTCTGCAATTCTCCCTGGCATGCTCTCAATCAAGTTCTGGATCAAATCCTGACTGATAGCTGTCCATTCTTGCATAAACAATGCTTGGAATTTGCCAGAATTTGTTGGTTTTTATTTGTCCACCCGTCTCTTGATGATTGCCCACAAGTTCTCAATGGGATTAAGATCTGGGTAGTTTCCAGGCCATGGACCCAAAATCTCTATGTTTTGTTCCATGAGCCATTTAGTGATCACCTTTGCTTTATGGCAAGGTGCTCCATCATGCTGGAAAAGGCATTGTTGGGCGCCAAACTGCTCTTGGACAGTTGGGAGAAGTTGCTCTTGGATGACATTCTGGTACCATTCTTTATTCATGGCTTTGTTTTTAGGCAAGACTGTGAGTGAGCCGATTCCCTTGGCTGAGAAGCAACCCCACACATGAATCATTTCAGGATGCTTAACAGTTGGCATGAGACAAGACTGGTGGTAGCGCTCACCTCTTCTTCTCCTAATAAGCTGTTTTCCAGATGTGCCAAACAATCGAAAAGGGGATTCATCTGAGAAAATGACTTTACCCCAGTCCTCAGCAGTCCACTCCCTGTACCTTTTGCAGAATATCAGTCGGTCCCTGATGTTTTTTCTGGAGAGAAGTGGCTTCTTTGCTGCCCTCGTTGAAACCAGGCCTTGCTCAAGCAGTCTCCGCCTCACAGTGCGTGCAGAAGCACTCACACCAGCCTGCTGCCATTGCTGAGCTAGCTCGGCACTGCTGGTAGTCCGATCCCGCAGCTGAAACAGTTTTAAGATACGGTCCTGGCGTTTGCTGGTCCTTCTTGGGCGCCCTGGAGCCTTTTTGGCAATAATGGAAGCTCTCTCCTTGAAGTTCTTGATGATGCGATAGATTGTTGACTGAGGTACAATCTTTGTAGCTGTGATACTCTTCCCTGTTAGACCATTTTTGTGCAGAGCAATGATGGCTGCACATGTTTCTTTAGAGATAACCATGGTTAACTGAAGAGAAACAATGATACCAAGCACCAGCCTCCTTTTAAAGTGTCCAGTGGTGTCATTCTTACTTAATCATGACTGATTGATCGCCAGCCCTGTCCTCATCAACACCCACACCTGTGTTAATGGAACAATCACTAAAACAATGTTAGCTGCTCCTTTTAAGGCAGGAATGCAATGATGTTGAAATGTGTTTTGGGGGTTAAAGTTCATTTTCTTAGCCAATATTGACTTTGCAAGTAAATGCTGTTAAGCTGATCACTCTTTATGACATTCTGGAGTATATGCAAATTGCCATTAGAAAAACTTAAGCAGTAGACTTTGTAAAAATTAATATTTGTAGCATTCTCAAAACTTTTGGCCATGACTGTACAGTAAAACTGACCTGGCAGTACAATTCCCAAGGTCAGTATGATTACATAGATATCAAACTTGTATTAGGTTTTTTTTATTTAAATAGTGAAAACAATGTGTAAATTTGTAAAAAAAACCATTTTTCTTGTGTCGCCATTTTCCGAGACCTGAAATACCTTACATTTTTGGGATATAGGACTGTGTGAGGGCTTATTTTTTGCGCCCTGACCTGGTGTTTTTACTAATACCATTTCAGATAGATATAATGTTTTGATCGCTTCTTATTGTATTTTATTTCAATGTTTCGGAGGCAAAAAAGAAAGGTAATGCTGGCATTTTGTTTTTTTTCCCATTATGCTGTTTATAGATGAGATTCATTTATTTTATATTTTAATATATCATACTTGTACAAATGCAGTGCCAGTGATACCAAATATGTTTGGTTTTTTTTTTAATTGATTTTTTAACGGGGCAGGAGAGAGGTGATTTGAACTTTTTTTGTATTTATTCTTTTTTTTAAAAAATATTTTTATATACTTTTTCCTGTATTTAATAGTCCCCTTAGGGGCCTTGTGTTATCATTTAATTGCTTTTACTATATTGTTAAGTATAGCTAAAATAATGATCTGCTATGAATGCCAGCTAAGAGCTGGCTTTAACAGAAGTATGGTAATGATAGACAGGCATGGGGGTCTTCAGCAGACCTCAGCTGTCATGGCAACTCATTGACACCCCACGATCAAGTCACAGGCACGCCGATGGGCACGTGGAATGACACCCCCTACCACTGACGCCTGTTAAATACCACTGTCAGAGATTGCCAACAGCATTTAACAGGTTAACAGTCATGGCTGTTAATGGCACACAATAGGTGATTAAATCAGCCGTCATCTGCCGGGAAAGATGCGGGCTTGCATGCTTGCTGGCACATGATCTTTGACATACGTGTATGTCAAAAGTCGTGAAAGGGTTAGAGTTTGCCACTCTTGCCAATTTTGGCGAGATTGGCTAATTATTTGTTAAGTTTGGAAGAAATGGTAAATATAACTATCGGTTAAGCAAGTATTTGACTAATAGCTATTTCATTTGTATGAATTTGTCTAAAGATGATAGAAATGGACAATTTCAATCATTAAAAATGTATGTTGAAGAAATTTAACATTGACTTGTCATTTTTGACAACCACTGACACTCCATAACTGTTGGGAATGAAGTCATTTGAGTTTACATTTTTCATCTGATAAAGAAAAGATCTTCCATCTACGAATTATCTCTTTGAAGAAACTTTCCAGAAAGAGCTTTCCTCCTTGGCCCAATATAATTGACATAGAAAAAATGAAAATTTCAGGCTCACTACTAGTACTGGTGCTTTGAGGGAAACAAATTACTGAATATATCTATATATCCCCAGCACACACAATGAAAATAGAGGACAAAATATGAATGCAAGTGACTTTATTTTGACAAACTGCAAAAAGGTGGACCTTGACTAAAGCAACACCCCAACGTTTCGGCTTTTACACCTTTTTCAAGGTGGTTGCGTCATGTGCAAAATCAAGACAGCGCGGGTCACTTAGGACGACCGTATCATAGAAGTGGAAGGAAGGATCATCACATTTTGCAGTAGGCGGTCACAGTGGTGAATGGACAGTGAGACAGGTATGGAGGGTGAAAGAGCACCTGCAGAATGAGCCCAGGGAGCGCAGAATGAGCGGTGTATATGGCGGCAACGGCGGACCGCCATTCTGCGCTCCCTGGGCTCATTTTGCAGGCGCTCTTTCACCCTCCATACCTGTCTCACTGTCCATTTACCACTGTAACCGCCATGGCCAGGTTAAATGAATGTAATGGACAAATGTGTATAGCTGCCTGGTTAAAGCAATCGATTACCAGATGGGCATTTGTTCAATGGTTCAACAATCAACCTCCTACTACTGTACCTAATGTGTGTGACCACCGTAATAGTTACTTTCCAGGAATGCACTAGATGGTGAAAGTATTACCATGTGTTTATTATTCTAGGTATATAAAGTTATTCCATATATGATTACTTACTGGGGATGTGTTCTATAAACTGTGCCATCCATTCCAACAGTTGTCCTCATCCTATCCAACTTCTTGTTCTCACGAAGTCGTGTCAGGATGGCGGCAAGAGCAGCAGCACATAGGTTGGCTGATCGGAATGATACTATAGTGGCGACATGCTGTACTGCAATGCAGTCATCCTCGGATATTTCCAGGCCAAGGTCAAGTAGTATTTGTCTGGTGTTAGCTAACCCTTCATTATATCTGCAAGAGAAAGAAGAAAGGTATAGATAGGGATTGCTAGATGTCCATACCTTGTAGTTTCTCTATAAGGATGCATGTATAAAGCACTCTTCACTTTTCCATGGCAGCCACATGACTTGTTTCGATCTTTCCCTTGGTACGGAGAGCATTAGAAACCTTGCCACCGAATAGAAGACCTTTTTTTGCCATGCTTAGCAGAATGAGTCTGACGAGTTCTCCCATGTACAAACCACTGATCATCTTCTCAAATCTGTCATAAAACAAGACACAATGGCGATTTTTAGAATAAAACAACATTTTGAAATCTCAAAAATTACAATATAAAAGTGTGAGACTCATGAGTCATGACCCCCACACATTAGACTAAAGTTGGCTGAACTTGTTGATATTGATGGGTTCTACAAACAATCTAATGTGAATAGGGTTGAGATAGTTGGGAGAGAAGTCGATTGCGCACATGTTCAATTTCGGACTGTCCAACATACTGTTCTCCCTGAAATAAGCCAACCACATGACATATCAGCAGGCGACTTTCTCGTAGAGAACACAAGAGCACTTGGCTGAGTGAGCGTGCCTGTGTATAGGAGAGTCACCCAAGCAATTGAACAAGGAATCAATAGGCCAACGGACATCTACGTTGTATGGCCAGCCAAAGGTGCTCAAACTAATGGGAGAGTGTCAACAGCTATCCATTCTCACCCCTCCATACACAGATCATCTCATCTGAGCACTCATGTTGTTTCCATTACGGATTGGAGAGAAAACACCTGCCAGACACTTTTGAGAAAGGATTCTCTCTCTTGAGAACAAAAGGATCTGGAGTTTAAATTTAAAATACTCAATCATTATCTCCACAAAACTTGTAAGGAGACCCAAATACACATCAGATTGTTCTCCAAAATTAGTGGTTCCTGTGAACATAACCTATTGTTTAAGTGAAGGGCAGGAGTTACTTAAAAACAGAATAGGGGTGAGCCTATTGTGGCCCATAGGAAAGGGCGCCTGCTAGAGGGAAAATGTGTATGTAAATACGTATGAATTTTATGGGGGGGGTTGTGCATTTGTGCATAAAACAGGTTATCCTTAAAGAAGAACTCCTACAAATATTTGTAATGTAATAAAGGGCACTTTACACGCTGCGATCTCGCTAGCGAGATCACTAGCAAGCGTACCCGCCCCCGTCGGTTGTGCGTCACGTGCAAATCGATGCATGTGGCACACATCGCTTACACCCATCACACGGATTTACCTTCCCTGCGACGTCGCTCTGGCCGGCGAACCGCCTCCTTTCTAAGGGGGTGGTTCGTTCAGCGTCACACGGCAACCGTCACACGGCAGCCGTCCAATAGAGTCGGAGATGAGCGGGTGGAATATCCTGCCCACCTCCTTCCTTCCTCATTGCCGGTGGACGCAGGTAAGGAGATGTTCGTCGTTCCAGCAGTGTCACACATAGCGATGTGTGATGCCGCAGGAACGACGAACAACCAGCGGCATGCACCACCAACGATGTTATGAAAAGGAGCGACGTGTCAACGTTCAACGATTTTTGACGTTTTTTGCGATCGTTGATCTTCGTTCCTAGGTGTCACACGCTGCGATGTCGCTAACAACGCCGGATGTGCGTCACTAACGGCATGACCCTGACGATATATCGTTAGAGATGTCGCAGGGTGTAAAGCACCCTAAAGTGTGCTAAAATACTCATTGCCATCTTCCCTGGTTTCCAGCATTGCTCTAGTTTTTTCACTCATGTGACTGAAATTCCAACTCCCCGGATCACACTAGTGTTTATGTGAGAACTGAAATTGGCTGTTTCAATGTAATCCTGTGGTGCCTCGTTCTGACACTCCATAGACTTACATTGTAAAAGCCACTTCTGTCTTACACATAAACCCTAGTGTGATCCGAGGAGTTGTAATGTCAATCACATGAGTAAGAAGAGGAAAGAAGCAGCGTGGGAAACTGGGGAAGATGGCAATCTCTGAGTATCACCGTACATTACATACACATGTCAACAGGTTTTTCTAGCCAAACTAATCCCATCTGTGTATGGGGAGGGTCTTCTATACTACGATGAACAGCGCAGGGGCGAGCAGCCGGAGTGAAGACTGTTCGCGTGCTCAGTTGCCAGTCATCCTAGTGAAGAAGACGGTCTGTATCTGTTGTGATCTGCGGACTACATAGATCACACTAGACACTGACCATCCTCCATCTCAGGAGCTTTATGTACTTGCACTGTCACAGGGAATGACTATGCCTCCACCAGTGTGCGGTCAGGGAGGCCGGTCACTGAAAGAAGAGTGACCTGTCAATTACTGACAGGAAACAGGCGGGGAGTAACGAAGAGAAGCAGCAGAAAATAGTTGCACTGCCCGCCCACTGCACTTGGGGCTCATTTACATAACAGCTCAACAACACATTTCTTTGAAACAAACACAATTGTCTACATACAGCCATGGATGTTATTAGCATTACTGTGCCCATACACAGTTGGCATTATTTTAGGGTAGAAAAAACTGATGACAACATGTATTTCTGACAGGCTATCTTATATTACTATGCTAAGTGTTACTTATTTGTACCTGGATGATGAGATAATGAGCTAAGTAAGTACTAGGAAGCTTTTTTTCTTTAAAGGTAGAACATCTCACCTATCGGGCATATAGTATGTGCATTATTGCTTAATTAAAATACCACTCCAGTGGGGGGTTTTTTATTCCACAGTAAGGGCCCCGTTACACACAGAGATAAATCTTTGGCAGGACTGTGGTTGCAGTGAAATCATGGACATATTGTCCCATTTGTACACAGCCACAAACCTGGCACTGATTGTCCACAATTTCACTGTAACCACAGATCTGCCGCAGATTTATCTCTGTGTGTTAAGTGGACTTTAGAGTGGTGCTTAGATCCTTAAATTTGGTCCCTTGTCTTATAATCACCCTCTGGCATCTTCATTTGTTGTTAGTGCTGCTCTGATCAGTCTCTAGCAACTCAATCTAAGTCTATGAGAGCCTCGTTCTGGCAATGTTTTGGTTCTCATAGACTTGCATTGACAGTTTGTGATGTACTTTTGACTTCCTGCCAGTCAGACATTAAGGGCACAATATGGCACCGCGGGACTGAAGCAACGCTGAAAAAAGTTGAAGATGCCAGTGGTTGAGTATAAGACTGTGGTCAGGAACTTAGGGGCACTTTGCACACTACGACATCGCAGGTGCGATGTCAGTGGGGTCAAATTGAAAGTGACGCACATCCGGTGTCGCAGGCGATATCGTAGTGTGTAAAGCCTTTTTGATACGATTAATGAGCACAAAATCGTCGTAATCGTATCATCGGTGTAGCGTCGGTCATTTCCATAATTTGGAAATGACCGATGTTACGATGTTGTTCCTCGTTCCAGCGGCATCACACATCGCTGTGTGTGAAGCCGCAGGAGCGAGGAACATCTCCTATCTGCGTCCTGCAGCTTACGCCAGCTATGCGGAAGGAAGGAGGTGGGCGGGATGTTTACGTGTCGCTCATCTCTGCCCATCTGCTTCTATTGGCCGCCTGCCGTGTGACGTCGCTATGACGCCACACGACCCGCCCCCTTAATAAGGAGGCGGGTTGCTGGCCAGAGAGACGTCGGAGGGCAGGTTAGTGCATGTAAAGCTGGCGTAGCGATAATGTTCGCTACGCCAGCTATCACCATGATATCGCACCTGCGACGGGGGCGGGGACTATCGCGCTCGGCATCGCAAGCATCGGCTTGCGATGTCATAGTGTGCAAAGTACCCCTTAGATTTAAAGCACCACTCCAGTGCTGAAAAAAACAACGCAGGATTGGTGCTTTCAAATGAAAAAAAATCCCTCCTGTCCATATCACATATATAAGAATAAATATACTTAGAAATATAAATATACTTACAGCTGCTTGCCAGGATTCACTGACCCTAAGTCTATTTCATTATCAAAATCTGTTCTTATGTCATCTAAGACACCATCATCTCCAAATGCTCCCCACTCTGTATTAATGCACATCCTGCCCTCATCGCCTTCCACAAGGTCAATATTACTCAGGTTCTCCATGTAACAGGCATTTGTTCCAGTCCCTACACAGCAAGAGAAAATGAATGTTAGGAGATCGATCATGTGCATATTACTAATATACATTGATAAAAACCAGAGAAACACGAGTATATTGCATGCAAAAATGATTTTATTGATAACAATGGCAATTAAAAAACCCCCAAGGGGTTAAGGAGAAGTGAAGAAAGAAAGTGAAAAAAGGGACCAGGAAAAATGGTTGTAAGCCAATCAGGGGTATAAATATGTCCGGCCAATACAGGGACAGTAAATACAATAAATTGCACAAAGCCCAGGTAAAAAGTTAAAAGGACGGACACAAGTTAGATAAATAACATATATAAAGTGCCTGTGTATTAAAGGGATGTAAACAGAGACTGTATGTGCATGCCAGAGCTAAAGTGCTAATAGTATAACCGGCGCCTCCAAATAAAGGTGCACAATTCAGTAATAATAGAAGTCTCAAAAGACACAGGCAAACATCAGAGTATATCAGCAAACCATAGATCCTGGGACCAAGGGAAAACACCTACGTACATTTCACAAGAGTGAGGTAACCACCAGCTTCATCAGGGAAAGAAAGAATAGTGATATTCTTTCTTTCCCTGATGAAGCTGGTGGTTACCTCACTCTTGTGAAACGTACGTAGGTGTTTTCCCTTGGTCCCAGGATCTATGGTTTGCTGATATACTCTGATGTTTGCCTGTGTCTTTTGAGACTTCTATTATTACTGAATTGTGCACCTTTATTTGGAGGCGCCGGTTATACTATTAGCACTTTAGCTCTGGCATGCACATACAGTCTCTGTTTACATCCCTTTAATACACAGGCACTTTATATATGTTATTTATCTAACTTGTGTCCGTCCTTTTAACTTTTTACCTGGGCTTTGTGCAATTTATTGTATTTACTGTCCCTGTATTGGCCGGACATATTTATACCCCTGATTGGCTTACAACCATTTTTCCTGGTCCCTTTTTTCACTTTCTTTCTTCACTTCTCCTTAACCCCTTGGGGGGTTTTTAATTGCCATTGTTATCAATAAAATCTTTTTTGCAAGCAATATACTCGTGTTTCTCCGGTTTTTATTGACTTTGAGTATGCTTTATGCCCCTTTAATTAAAGGGGCACACTATATGTAATCCCTATGGAAATTGTTATTAATATACATTGATTGTGGGATTATATCTTTTTTCTTTCCTTTCATAGTGACTATAAATGGAACTTGTTTTACTTTGATGGTGCTGGATGTCAGCGGCAGACATACCATTGTCGCAACCTGGGCAGCCCCAAGAGGCCCGCGAGATAAGGGGCCCCTTCTACATCCAAAAGATGTGGAACTGTGCATTATGCTGAGCTATGGAATTACAAAGGGCCCATATACTGTTCTTGCACAACTGTCCGCTTCTGTTAGCATCTGCCCCTGCTGGCTGTGCAGCCATAATATATGACGTGAACTCCACACTCTTTTCTTACAGATGAGGCATACAGCAATGTTGTAGACACCGAACCTTTACAATGGCACACAAGGGCCCAAATTACATGCTCATATCCACCATAAATGTATAAGACCAAAGAAATCCATTCAAATTTAGAAATAAACTAAAGCGCTTGTCTCAATAGAGCAAATTGCATAGGGCATATCAGATGAATATACCACCAAAGATTGATTGGCAGGGCTACAACCATTGTACCTCCCACTGACCGTTAGAAAAAAAAGTGCTGCAAAATTCTACAATTACTTTGTTCTTTTGATTAAAAGGGGTTAAGGTAGGAGCTCCAGCTAATGGGAAATGCCACTGTCTCCAAGAGCAAAGACATCAATGTTAAAGATATCAAGTGCCAGGAAGTATTAGATATTGATAATAATAACTTCCCAGTTATTTGCCATATGGCTGTAATACTGAGTGATGTTACATCTTGTCCCATTGAAACACCGATACAAACATTGAGTAAGCTCTTTTACCTACAATAACGCCAACCTCACACAACTGGTCATCATATCCACAGGTCATCATGGTGCCGACTGTATCATTAACCAAAGCCAGAACTTCCACATTATTGTTCTAACAAGAGAAATATGTTCACATGTAAATCAACAAGGGAGAGAATATTGTGTAAAGCTGGTATATAATACACATAAAAATCAACCATAATGGTAAAGTAATCAAACAATCTGTTATACTTAAAGTGAAGGTAAGATGATATAATCGGATATCTTATTCCTTGTCTAGGACAAAACTATTATACATATCTTACAGGCAACTGAGATCTTGATGGCCATAAATCAGGGTTGAATGGTGTACCATATGTGGCCCTCAAGGTAATTCAATATAGCCTAAACCATCAGGACACAAAAATATGTTTTATGTATGGCTGCAAATGTACAGATACAGGTGCCAGGGGAATGGAGTCTTAACCAATGTTGGGCGATCCAAAAAAGACTATATGAAAGGCTGTCTGTGTATTCAACTCTCGCCATAGTAGAATATGAGAGTTGTGAAATGCTGGGCTGTTACTACAATACTCATGATCTTCAATGTGAGAGCGACATGCATGGTCTTCTCCATACCTGAAATTCTTTGCCTCCTTCCTAGTTCCTAGAATTGTAACCTGCACATATCAGACATTTATAGTATATACTTTTGACGTGCCATACATATTTCAGATGGCAAAAGCCAATTTTAGAATATTTTTTCTGCAGTTCAAGATGATAATATGGCCATCCATGAACCAGAGATGAGAAAAGCTTGTGCATTCTCGCTATAAATAATGATTATTTTGACGTACCTTTTTCTTCTTCAGCGTTTTCCTCAGTGTTTTTACTACATCAGTTTGGTGAACTCCTCTTACTTTATAATCTTTGGTCCATGATAATAAGACCCCCTAAACCAAAGAGGATAAAACTGATTTTAGTAATGTCTGCCCCTATTGTACACTAAACATTTCCATCAGTCTTTTAGGAGTGTATGGATTGACACCAAATACATTTTTAATTGAAGATTGGGTACAGAATTCTACATATTCTCTCAAAAGAACAAAATATGTTTGTTTCTTTATTTCTGGTCAAGACATACAGTACAGACCAAAAGTTTGGACACACCTTCTCACTCAAAGAATTTTCTTTATTTTAATAACTCTGAAAATTGTAGATTCACATTGAAGGTATCAAAACTATGAATCAACACATGTGGAATGAAATACTTAACAAAAAAGTGTGAAACAACTGAAAATATATCTTATATTCTAGGTTTTTCAAAGTAGACACCTTTTGCTTTGATTACTGTTTTGCACACTCTTGTCATTCTCTTGATGGGTTTCAAGAGGTAGTCACCGGAAATGGTCTTCCAATAGTCTTGAATGAGTTCCCAGAGATACTTAGCACTTGTTGGCCCTTTTGCCTTCACTCTGCGGTCCAGCTCACCCCAAACCATCTTGATTGCGTTCAGCTCTGGTGACTGTGGAGGCCAGGTCATCTGGCGTAGCACCCCATCACTCTCCTTCTTAGTCAAATAGCCCTTACACAGCCTGGAGGTGTGTTTGGGGTCATTGTCCTGTTGAAAAATAAATGATGGTCCAACTAAACGCAAACCGGATGGAATAGCACGCCGCTGCAAGATGCTGTGGTAGCCATGCTGGTTCAGTATGCCTTCAATTTTGAATAAATCCCCAACAGTGTTACCAGCAAAGCACCCCCACACCATCACACCTCCTCCTCCATGCTTCACGGTGGGAACCAGGCATGTAGAGTCCATCCGTTTACCTTTTCTGCGTCGCACAAAGACACGGTGGTTGGATCCAAAGATCTCAAATTTGGACTCATCAGACCAAAGCACAGATTTCCACCTGTCTAATGTCCTTTCCTTGTGTTCTTTAGCCCAAACAAGTCTCTTCTGCTTGTTGCTTGTCCTTAGCAGTGGTTTCCTAGCAGCTATTTTACCATGAAGGCCTGCTGCACAAAGTCTCCTCTTAACAGTCGTTCTAGAGATGTGTCTGCTGCTAGAACTCTGTGTGGCATTGACCTGGTCTCTAATCTGAGCGGCTGTTAGTCTGCGATTTCTGAGGCTGGTGACTAGGATAAACTTATCCTCCGCAGCAGAAGTGACTCTTGGTCTTCTTTTCCTGGGGCGGTCCTCATGTGAGCCAGTTTCTTTGTAGCATTTGATGGTTTTTGCCACTGCACTTGGGGACACTTTGAAAGTTTTCCCAATTTTCTGGACTGACTGACCTTCATTTCTTAAAATAATGATGGCCACTCATTTTTCTTTACTTAGAATTCGTATTATGGCAAGAAAAAAGCAGCTAACAGTTATTAAACCTGACAGGGCACACCTGTGAAGTGAAAACCATTTCCGGTGACTACCTCTTGAAGCTCATCAAGAGAATGCCAAGAGTGTGCAAAGCAGTAATCAAAGCAAAAGGTGGCTACTTTGAAGAACCTAGAATATAAGACATATTTTCAGTTGTTTCACACTTTTTGTTAAGTATTTCATTTCACATGTGTTGATTCATAGTTTTGATGCCTTCAATGTGAATCTACAATTTTCAGAGTCATGAAAATAAAGAAAACTCTTTGAATGAGAAGGTGTGTCCAAGCTTTTGGTCTGTACTGTAGATTCTTAACAATGCATAATTATAATGTAAATGAAAAGTTATGCAACTGTCTAATATACTTTAGATTTCAGTTCCTCCTCATATTACCAGCTTCCTGTCAGTAAATGAGAACTTTATTTGGTAGAATTTGAATACTTTTTTTGTTAATTAGAATTTGCTATTGGTTACTTAAATATGGTAAAGTCCGGTATAAAACTCAATAAATGTCTAACCTCATCGAGTCTGGTCTGCTTGCAAGGAAATGACAAGGTGAAACCGAGTGGAAGCTTTTCTGTTATCTGTCTTTTCTTCATGAAATCACCCAGACAGTCCGCAACGTAATCAAAGAGCTGGAAATGCACAGAAATGTGAATATGAATAATAGTAATTGCTTAGATGTAGTTTATTATTATTCTTTATAAAGACATGTAGTATTGTGTGAATTGTAGTCAGACTTACTTCCGCTTTGCTTCCATTTATTATTTCACTGGGCGTTGGATAGAACTGACTTTCCATTTGAACATTCTGTTTTCCATCTTCAGATACTTTCACCCTAAGAACTTTGAATTTTGAACCTCCAAGATCTAGAGCAAGGAAGTCCCCCTTTTCTGTACAGCAAAAGATGGAGAAAGAATTTGGGGTCAAAGTCAGGCTCAATTGAATTGCTTAGATGTAGGTTGAAGAACGTACAACTTTCGCTATAAAACAAATTAACACTTTATACACTACTGTATCCGGAACAATCAACACATAAGACCATGCCATGATTTTACTTCATCTTGGGATCCAGAGTCCCATTTTTGGGATCGCTTAGGATCACAATGCTTGAACCCCAAGTGATCTGTGAATTATCCTCCTTACTGATAACTTTTCATTCTACGAATACCCTCTCATTTCAGTTCAGTTTAAAACATAATTTAAAAAAACAAGTATAACCTCTCTAAATGACCACCTCTTTGAGAAGACCCTATTTCTTGTTAAAGATTTCAGTTTCACCACAGATTATGCATACTGGCCATCTTCTCTGCTATAGGTGCAAAACCAACAATGACTACCTTGCTCAGCGATGCTTCTATGAAACTGTAGAAAGTGAAATAATGACAATAAGGTATTTAGCAGAAGAGTTCCTTTATTGAGGTTACTTCAAGCCATTTCGGAGTTGGACTGACTTTTTCATTAGACACCTTCATCAATCATTACAATGATTTGTCCCTATATTTATTTATTTTATTCACTTATATAGCGTTATTAACTCCACAGCGCTTTACAAATGCTCAAAATCTAGTTCCCTATCAATATATCTTTGGAGTTTTGGAGGAAATTAGAGAACTCAGAGGAAACCCATACAAGCATAGGGAGAACATACAAACTACTTGCAGATGTTGTCCTTGGTGGGATTTGAACTCAGGAACCCAGCGTTGCAGAGCTAACTACTGAGCCACCATGTTGCCCCTATATGTACCTGCCTTGTAGTTTTTTTAAGTTAAACCTAATGAAGGAGTCAGTCTGACTCCGAAACACATTACAGTAGCTTCAATAAAAGAAGTCTTTTTATAGATTCTTTATTGTACTTATTGTATGTAATTCCTTACACATTTAGGAATACAGCGCTGAGCACGACCATTGTCGCTATTGCCCACTTTCTGATGCTCCATCTGACAGCTGGTGTCTGATGGGACCATAAGATGCAGCATCCTTTTACTATATTGATTTGTCCTCACAAATGTCCTGTCCTTAGCATGACACCATCAGGTTAGCACTTTTGCCATCTTCTTTTATTCGTTTTTATTGGTGATGCCCTATGTGCACCGGCAACTTTGTTCTGTATATTACATAAATTCTCTTCTTTGAGAAGGCCACCTTGCTGAAACACTACTAATTGATGCAACTTTGGGTGCTTATTTCAATGAGGTTTCCCTATATTGGAAAGTAAGACAATGTGAACAATAATCCCTGTCCCTGTGGGGTCCTCACAGCATACTTTTCAAATATAAGACCTATGCCAAACTCTATCAATATGTTGCACTTGACTTAAAGAATAAAGTCCCCACTACACATTACATGGCTTGTTGGCGGAAAAATGTTTCAGTCAATTTTGGACCTGACAGCCATCTCAGTTGAATCTCTCATACACAGGAGCGCTCGTTCGGCTGTGCACTCCTGTGTTCTCCATGATCTCTACATGGCTTATCTCTGAGAGAACAAATCAATTGTCAGTCCGGAATTTGAAATGCCCGATTGACTTCTTACTCGTCAATGAGTTGGCTGGCGCACTCATACACATTAGATTGAAGGCCAAACCCATCAATATTGGCAGGTGAGGCAGACATTAGGCTTATGTGTATGGGGTGCTAAGATACTTAGACAAATGTATATTAAAATGAATAGAGCTGCAGAGCTTTTATTATGTAATGTGACATCTAATCTACCATTAAAATGTGATATCAGTACCATGGACCACTCACCAGATCCATCAGGAGTTGACCTGACGTACGTTGGTAACATCTTCACTGAGGCTGTTGGGTTTGCATCGATCTTCAGACCTTTCTCCATCTCTGCTTTGAAACGTGCCATAATATCCAGCAACGTCTCATCTGACAGACGCATATGGTACAGGAATCGGTCAACCTGGCAGTACACAGACCAAAATACACTTAAAGAATAAGTTACTATATATCAAACTACAATGTCTGCACAGGGGTTCACCAGTAAATTCAATTTAGTTACAATACTTAGTTGATATTAACAAACTACTTGCCCATAAATAGTTCATTACATCATCGCATTGATAAGATCATTTGCAGGGCAAGATGCGGGGTCAGTGTACTAGCCCATATCAAAGACAGGGACACGACCTATGACGTACCAGTACGACATAGGTTGTGAATGGGTTAAATATTAACAAATATGTTTCATTCTTTCATTTTTTTTTATCTTTCAGCGTTCTACTCTGCAGTGAAGCTCTTAAACGTCACTGCACAAAGCAGCTGCACAACATGGTGCAACTGTGGGAGTGTGGAGGCGGTTGTCAGAAACAGCCAGACTACCCAGAGAGAAGGCAGAGGTGGTTTGACTTTTGCTTACTGAAGGATGTATACAGAGTGCTAAAAAAGCAATGTATATACTGAATTGGAAGCGCTAAGAGCAGTTCCTCCTCTGGACCCAGTGACCATATGATTGATAAGTGTAGGGAGGGAACAGAAGCTACTGGATAGGAGACCCGGTTAGCTCTGCTATGCAGGACAGTAGACTGAATAAGAGTATGAGAGAATCCGAGCACATTGTGATGAGAGCAAAATTTCTTCATCTTGTTCATTGTATCAGTGCACGGAAATCGAACTTCACTCAGATTTCTCCAAGTGCAGTCGATAATTCCCACAGTCTCACTGATGGCATTGCTGAGTGCGATCTGAATATCATATCACACTGTCACAGTCGGCTCTCTGCTATAAGAGTTTAGTGACAGGTTCTGGTTCTGAGTCTCACTTTCCTTGTAAAGACACTGCTGTTTAAATGAATTCTCTTTCCTTTGGGGAAGAGAGGGTTAATGTCAGTATTCCCTGCCAGCAAGCAGTCATTACGATCTCAGGCGATTCCGGTTTGGATCACTCCCAGTTCCTTTATAAAACCTCTGCTATCAGCAGAGGGGACTGGTTATTCGCATTCATCTGGATGCTTGGCGTGGAGGTGAAAAAAGCTAGTGGAGCCCTCTCTTGAAGTTGCGGTGGCTATTGTCTTGGGTCTGACGGCAAAAGACTGTTGTTGTTTTCCCCGTGTCTGTCTTCCTTCCCTGCCGTGTTGTTTTAGTGCAGCTGTGGGACTAGTCATCTTCCCTCTCACTAGCGTTAGGGCTTACCATTGTCAAAGTGTCCCTGATGTACTCCTTATTGTTGTGGTGTTATCCCTGTTAGTTGTGTGTTTGGCCTCACGTCGGATCTTCTCCATGTTCGTGCCGTGACACAAACTCAGTCATGCTGAGAGCCGATGCGAGGAAAAATATCTGGTATGTTAAAGGCCCCATTGGCTAATATAGCACCCCTGAGGTCTCAGGAGCCACAAATAAATGTGAACTGTGGAAACCCAAACCCCAGAATATCCGTGCCAGAACAAGGGGAGCGGGAACACCTGAAACCCGCAAAAGCGGGTCCAGGTACCAAGCCAAAGTGAAAAGGCAAGTTGAAACTGCAATACCGGTGTGGACTGTTTCATTTTCGCCTTCGTACACATACACTGACTGTCCCATACTATAGCCACTTCATCATCCACTGTTGGGGCCTAGCCCTGTTTGCGGAGGGCCCAAAACACCTAAGCTGCATTACTCCAACAGCCCCAGCATGAACCTGGCCGTACACTGCAAGTGGCGTAGACGAAAACTCTTTCATTTTCTTTTCTTTTTCCCATTTTTCACCCCTTTTATCGGAGCGACCCCCAGGGTCACGGAACCGGGCATCGGCCGTGACCACAACTGTTCCCCCTGCGTATCATACGCCTGGGATCGAGTACCCCACAGCCCTGGGGCGTCACACTAACATTGATCCAAGTGCAATTTGATGTTTTTTTGGATTGTGCTTGGACACAAAGTACAGCAGTGTGAACGAGTCCTAACTGGGGTTAATTTACCAACCCTAGATACATGGGAAATCAAATAAAACAGGGACTGTCATTTAATAATTCAAATGTCTCATGGAAAAATAAATGTCAAAGAAAGGGAAACAAAATTTAAGATGTATTTTAGAGGTCCTTTGTGGACAAAGAACAGAAATTAAAAATGTAAAAATGAAGAGACCTATTTTCTTTATTTTCTATCCAATATTTATTAAAAAAAAAAAGAGTTTGAGTATAATCTAAAATTAAGGCTCACAATTCACAAAAAAGATAATCTGAAAAAGAGAAAAATCTCTTTAGCTTCTTTCCTTCTGCTGACAATTTAATTTTTGTGCTGCCCCCTTCTTCCAAGAGCCATAACTTTTAAATTTTTCCATCAAAGCTGTATGAGAGGTTTTTTTTTGTTGGACATGTTGTACACTATTCCATTTATACTGCAACATGAGGAAAAAAAATCTATTTTGTGGTGAAGTTCACGGGGAGATACAATTCTGCCACGGTTTTCTGTGTTTTGAATTTCTGGTGTATATTCTATGGTAAAAGTTACTCTGAATTATGATTCTCCAGGTAAGGCTGAGGCCACACGGGGATTACTGCGAGTCCTCGCATGACACTCAGCTCACGCTTGCAGCATAGCGGGAGCTGAGTGTCATGCGAATGTGGTCCGATCATGCGATCAGAGCACAGCTGCGGAGGGGAGGGAGGAATTTGTCTCCCTCTCTCCTCCGTTGCCTGCTGATTTGAGAATTGCACTGCACTCGCGTTACACCGGTGTACTGTGAGAGCAGTGCGATGTTTCTCTCGCCCCATAGACTTGAATGGGTGCGAGTGAAACAGAATCGCATTGCACCTGCAGCATTCTACGACTGTTTTCTCAGTCCGATTAGGGCTGAGAAAGTAATCGCTCATGGGAGCGGGCCCATAGAGTAATATTGGTCCAAGTGGAATGCGATTTTTTTATCGCATTCCACTCGCTCCGTATTACTCGCCGTGTGTGCTGATCCTTATTACGATTATGGCGATAACAAACTTGTACAGATTTGGGTTTTTTTAAGTGAAGGAAAATTCAGAAATTTGTAAATACACATTTTGGGGCTTGTGTCATAATTTTCTATAACATTTTTGTTTTTCAATCGATGGAGCTGGGTAAGGGATTGCTTTTTTTGCATGACGAGCTGACAGTTTTATATTTTTAAGTGTTTTTTATTTTTTTCAGTCTTTTTTTTTTTTTACTTTGTTGTCCCCTTAAGAGACTTAAACCTGCAAAAATCCATGCAGTATATAGTAAATTTCAGTCCAATTTGAAGCTCAGCAAATAGATAAGTTTCAGAGGAGGACCAATATTGCCTCCAGGAAGCTCCTGACTGGCATAGTAACCCCCGTGTCAAAGGCCACCGATGCTGTTAGAGATTGACAGCGATGTTTAAATGGTTAACAGCTACGGGCAGAGCTCACTTCCAGTGGCTCCTGTTAGGCCCCCTTCACACGCACGTGCCTCCGGTACGTGCTAGGTCCGTGCCCGCATGTACCGGAGACACGGGCACACGTAAACCCATTAAAATCAATGGGTTTATGTGCATGCACGTGTTCAGCCATTGGCCCGTGCCTCCGTATGGAGCACACATGAGCCCGTGTGCTCCATACGGCGGCATGTCTGTTTTTCTCCGGCAGCAAGGTTGTCACGCGGCCCGCACACGTACCACACGGATGTAGTGTGGATGCGGGCCCACGTGACACGCGCCGGAGAAACACACGTGTCATTTTAAAATAAAAAAACACATCCTCCTCACCTCCACCAGCCCTGCAGTCTCTGCCGCGGCAGTCCCCTGCATCCGTCCCCCAGTGAATTTGAACGCATCTTCTTCACTGGGGGCTGGAAGCAGCGTCAGAGGGGCGTGGCCTGTGCCGGACACTGTCATTCAGCACCACAGACAGCTCCGGAAGAAACAGGTAAGGCGGGACTATCCGTTCTCCGTGTGTTATTACGTATAACACACGGAGAACAAGCATGTGCCACAAACACGGCACACGGGGAGCAAACCACCCCTTTAATACGTCCGTGAAAAAATGGTACGTTTTTTTCACGTGCGTGTGAAGGAGGCCTTAGAGACAGACGCAGACCATTTAATATAGCAAGTATCTGTTGTGTGTGGAGAGAGCTCAGTACACACGATTTGCCAAAGGCAAATAGAGGTACTCTAACTCAAAACCATGAAAACTTAACATTTATTTCCATAAGTGTTAAATAACTGACCATTTAAAATCTTAGCAGAAAGGGAGAGCTTAATATTAGATCAATCCTATCCCAGATGAGATGTCAGGCCGTGGACCTGAGTCTCCTATTATTATCCCTTTTATTGATCTCGCCCTAGTTCAACTAATTAAAATATTCGACTATTAGCCTCCCCAACATGTTTCACCATGTCTGGCTTCATCAGGGGGCTGAGGCTATAGCTGACCTGTCGCCTCTGCAATCATATATATATGTATAATAGTAGTAATAATAATAATAAAACATGTTTTTATTTATATAGCTTCAACATATTCCGCAGTGCTTTACAATTCAAATATGTGATATTGTGTTATCCGGTTGAACCGCATATACAAAAAAAAATGAAAATACATCCGGTCAGGAACAGAGGTAAAATGGCCTTGCCTTGAACTGATTAATTTCTATATTTTGGAATGTGTAAAGCGGGTAATATAAACTTTTATCTATTTTTATAAATATATTTTTAACCTTTTTTCTATTCTTTATTGAAATTTTTCATCCTCCAGGGAACTTAAGCCTGTGATCATTTACCATATAGTATATACTGCAAATCAAAGGAACTCTAGCTCCCCAGGGATATTCTCTCTCTGTGAATGAGAAGGTGTGTCCAAACGTTTGGTCTGTACTGTGTGTATATATATATATATATATATATATATGTGTATATATATATATATATATGTATATATATATATATATATATGTGTATATATATATATATATATATATATATATATATATATATATATATATATATATATATATATATATATATACATACATATATATATATACATACATATACACACAGTGCCTACAAGTAGTATTCAACCCCCTGCAGATTTAGCAGGTTTACACATTCGGAATTAACTTGGCATTGTGACATTTGGACTGTAGATCAGCCTGGAAGTGTGAAATGCACTGCAGCAAAAAAGAATGTTATTTCTTTTTTTATTTTTTTTTTTAAATTGTGAAAAGTTTATTCAGAGGGTCATTTATTATTCGACCCCTCAAACCACAAGAATTCTGTTTGGTTCCCCTAAAGTATTAAGAAGTATTTCAGGCACAAAGACCAATGAGCTTCACATGTATGGATTAATTATCTCTTTTTCCAGCCTTTTCTGACTAATTAAGACCCTCCCCAAACTTGTGAACAGCACTCATACTTGGTCAACATGGGAAAGACAAAGGAGCATTTCAAGGCCATCAGAGACAAGATCGTGGAGTGTCACAAGGCTGGCAAGGGGTACAAAACCCTTTCCAAGGAGTTGGGCCTACCTGTCTCCACTGTTGGGAGCATCATCAGGAAGTGGAAGGCTTATGGAACTACTGTTAGCCTTCCACGGCCTGGACAGCCTTTGAAAGTTTCCACCCGTGCCGAGGCCAGGCTTGTCCGAAGAGTCAAGGCTAACCCAAGGACAACAAGGAAGGAGCTCCGGGAAGAACTCATGGCATTGGGGACATTGGTTTCAGTCAATACCATAAGTAACGTACTCCACCGCAATGGTCTCCGTTCCAGACGAGCCCGTAAGGTACCTTTACTTTCAAAGCGTCATGTCAAGGCTCGTCTACAGTTTGCTCATGATCACTTGGAGGACTCTGAGACAGACTGGTTCAAGGTTCTCTGGTCTGATGAGACCAAGATCGAGATCTTTGGTGCCAACCACACACGTGACGTTTGGAGACTGGATGGCACTGCATACGACCCCAAGAATACCATCCCTACAGTCAAGCATGGTGGTGGCAGCATCATGCTATGGGGCTGTTTCTCAGCCAAGGGGCCTGGCCATCTGGTCCGCATCCATGGAAAGATGGATAGCACGGCCTACCTAGAGATTTTGGCCAAGAACCTCCGCTCCTCCATCAAGGATCTTAAGATGGGTCGTCATTTCATCTTCCAACAAGACAACGACCCAAAGCACACAGCCAAGAAAACCAAGGCCTGTTTCAAGAGGGAAAAAAAATCAAGGTGTTGCAGTGGCCTAGTCAGTCTCCTGACCTTAACCCAATTGAAAACTTGTGGAAGGAGCTCAAGATTAATGTCCACATGAGACTCCCAAAGAACCTAGATAACTTGGAGAAGATCTGTATGGTGGAGCGGGCCAAGATAACTCCAGAGACCTGTGCCAGACTGATCATGTCTTATAAAAGACGATTATTAGCTGTAATTGCAAACAAGGGTTATTCCACAAAATATTAAACCTAGGGGTTGAATAATAATTGACCCACACTTTTATGTTGAAAATGTATTAAAATTTAACTGAGCAACATAACTTGTTGGTTTGTAAGATTTATGCATCTGTTAATAAATCCTGCTCTTGTTTGAAGTTTGCAGGCTCTAACTTATTTGCATCTTATCAAACCTGCAGGGGGTTGAATACTACTTGTAGGCACTGTATATATACATACAGTTTTGTCTTTTCCATGAAAAATTATACTTTTATTTATCAATTGAGTGGCATAATGAAATAATTTTCTCCTTCAAACTTTGTTTTCATCAAAGAATGCTCCTTTGCAGCAATTCCAGCTTTGCAGACCTTTGGCATTCTAGCTGTTAATTTTGCGGAGGTAATCTGGAGATATTTCACCCCATGCATAATTTGGAGGTGTGCTTTGGGTCATTGTCTTGTTGTAGGATGAAATTGGCTCCAATCAAGCACTGCCCACAGGGTATGGTATAGCGTTGCAAAATGGAGTGATAGCCTTCCTTATTCAAAATCCCTTTTGCCTTGTACAAATCTCCCATTTTACCAGCACCAAAGCAACCCCAGACCATCGCATTACCTGCACCATGCTTGACAGATGGCGTTAGGCACTCTTCCAGCATCTTTTCAGTTGCTCTGCATCTCACAAATGTTCTTCTGTGTAATCCAAACACCTCAAACTTCGATTCGTCTGTTTATAAAGGGTACTTTACACGCTGCGATATTGGTACCGATATCGCTAGCGAGCGTACCCGCCCCCGTCGGTTGTGCGTCACGTGCAAATCGCGCACATCGCTAACACCCGTCATACGGACTTACCTTCCCTGCGACGTCGCTCTGGCCGGCGATCCGCCTCCATTCTAAGGAGGCGGTTCGTGTGGTGTCACAGCGACGTAACATGGCAGCCGTCCAATAGCAGAGGAGGGGCGGAGATGAGCGGCCGGAACATGCCGCCCACCTTCTTCCTTCCTCATTGCCGGTGGACGCAGGTAAGGAGATGTTCGTCGTTCCTGCGGTGTCTCACATAGCGATGTGTGCAGCTGCAGGAACGACGAACAACATCGTACCTGCAGCAGCAACGATATTTGGAAAAGGAGCGACGTGTCAACGAGCTACGATTTTTCACGTTTTTGCGCTCGTTGACAGTCGCTCCTTGGTATCACACGCTGCAATGTTGCTAACAACACCGGATGTGCATCACTAACGACGTGACCCCGACGATATATCATTAGCGATGTCGCAGCGTGTAAAGCACCCTTAACACTTTTTTCCAATCTTCCTCTGTGCAATGTCTGTGTTCTTTTGCCAATATTAATCTTTTCCTTTTATTAGCCAGTCTCAGATAAGGCTTTTTCTTTGTCACTCTGCTCTGAAGGCCAGCATCCCGGAGTCGCCTCTTCATTGTAGACGTTGACACTGGCATTTTGTGGGTACTATTTAATAAAAACCTATAAAGAACTACAACATGTTATATGGAAAAATCTTTATTGAAAAGTATAAAAAATATACAAGTTTTTAAAAAAATATATGCACAGCAAGAAGATGACTTGAGGAGGAACAACTTCATATACAATATAATTGACAGGGAATCTCTCAGTGGCTAATAATAGTGAGCAAAAATTATTATCAGATAGGTATTATATATTCTGTTTATGCCCTGTCAAAAAATTTACATCTCAAATAGATTCATAAAATATCATCTGTTAAGCCCCAATGCATAAAAATTACATGCCACATATGAGTTTACAAGATATTAATAAAGTTGATCCATGTGAATGAACACTCTGCAAAGCAGATAGATGGTAGATGGAAGCAGGACAGCATCACGTACATATAAAAAGTCACATGCAGATATACAGAACAGCCAAAATAGAACACATGCTGCATCCTACCACAGAACACCCTGACGCGTTTCGCCGAGGCTTTATCCAAGGGCGCTTAAGGATGGTAGGATGCAGCATGTGACTATTTTGGCTGTTCTGTATATCTGCATGTGACTTTTTATATGTACGTGGTGCGGTGTGTCGGGACTCCCATTTATAATTATTCTTGTCTATACCTTTCTTGTATGTTAGTTATGGCATTACCTACAAGTATTCATTATTGATTCCTGACACCCCCTATTACATCATTGAGTGTCCATGCTTTTTTACAGTCAATGTAGTGTTACATCTGTTATCATGATTATAGACATGCTGTCCTGCTTCCATCTACCATCCATCTGCTTTGCAGAGTGTTCATTCACATGGATCAACTTTATTAATATCTTGTTAACTCATATGCGGCATGTAATTTTTATGCATTAGGGCTTAACAAATGATACTTTATGAATCTGAGATGTCAATTTTTTGACAGGTATTATATATTCTGTTTATGCCCTATCTGATAATAATTTTTGCTCACTATTAGCCACTGAGAGATTCCCGGTCAATTATATTTTATATGAAGTTGTTCCTCCTCAAGTCATCTTCTTGCTGTGCATATATTTTTTTTAAAAACTTGTATATTTTTTATACTTTTCAATAAAGATTTTTCCATATAACATGTTGTAGTTCTTTATAGGTTTTTGTTTGGTTCACTGCGAACTATATTTCTATGGTGATCACATAGGCTCTTTTTTGAGTGGTGATCAATTTTTCAGGTTTGGGTACTATTTAATGAAGCTGCCAGTTGAGGCCCTGTGAGGTGTCAATTTCTCAAACTAGAGACTCTAATATACTTGTGTTGTTGCTCAGTTGTGCAGCGCGGCCTCCCACTTCTCTTTCTACTCTGGTTAGAGCCTGTTTGTGCTCTCCTCTGAAGGGAGTAGTACACACCTTTGTAGGAAATCTTCAGTTTCTTGTCAATTTCTTGCACTGAATATCCTTCATTTTGAAACACAAGAATAGACTGTTGAGTTTCACATGAAAGTTCTCTTTAGCTGGCCATTTTGAAAGTCTAATGGAACAAACAAATGTAATGCTCCAGATTCTCAACTAGCTCAAAGGAAGGTCAGTTTTATAGCTTCTCTAATCAGCAAAACTGTTTTCACCTGTGCTAAAATACACAAGTGTTTTCAAGGGATTTCTAAACATTCATTAGCCTTCTAACACAGAAAACACAATGTACCATTAGAACACTGGAGTGGTGGTTGTTGGAAATGGGCCTCTATACACCTATGTGATATTGCATTAAAAACCAGACGTTTGAAGATAGAATAGTCATTTACCACATTAACAATGTATAGAGTGTATTTCTGTTTAACTTAATGTTAGCTTCATTGAAAAAAATGTGCTTTCCTTTTAAAAATAAGGAAATATCTAAGGGACCCTAAACGTTTGAACTGTAGTGTATATAAATATATATATATATATATATATATATATATATATATATATATACTGTATATTATACCACATATCACACCTGCTGATTGTTACTGTCAACTTTGTCTGAATTTGGCAGACACAGTATTGTTTCTCTACGGAAGTGAATAAACTATGAGTGCACATTCCCAATAGTGACCAGTCACAAGTAATACCAGATCTTCTGGATTTGTGAAGATTGTCCGGCAAATGTTTAACTTGCAAATATTCCATTCCCCCAACTATCCAAATTTCTTAACCACATTCAGCTAACACAGCAATTTCTGTCTCCTGTTGACCAGGAAAATGACAATAAATTTTTATTGAGACGTCTGAAACTTGTTCTACCTGCTTGAAAGGAAGCAAAGATTTTCTCTTACTGTTCAGCAACTATCAAGTGAAAGGCCGACTTGGATAGTTGTTCCTCCACTATCACAACTAAGCAGGCTGGCAAAACACTCATTTGTTAGCAGGTTTCAAAATCATCTTCATAATCATCAGCATATATTCTGGTGTAAACAAGTATAGTGCTGTCGATAACATGATATTCTACACAGAACAATTGTATTTGAGATCCTTTTGTACACATAGAATTTTGGTCACATGGATGAGTTAACCAGTAAGCGAGTGCAGATTGACTTGCATGTAACTCAATGGCGGTCATTTACATGCACAGTACCTAGTGATGAGCGAGTAGCAGTTGATGCTCGGATGGGCATGACTCGAGTACCCAACTATAATGGAAGTCAATGGGAAACTCAAGCATTTTTCTGGGAAGTCTTCCTGAAAAATGCTTGTGTTTCCCATTGACGTCTATTATACTCAAGTACTCGAGTCATGCCCATCCGAGCATCAACTGCTCCTTACGAGTACCAAGCGCCCAAGCATGGTAGTGCTCTCACATCACTAACAGTACATATTAAAGGATTTTTAGTAATGAAACCTAATATATACTGTGAACTAGTTCATTATTTCCATTGATGATCCACAAGATTCTCTACATATAAAGCTGCTAAAGGAAAACTCATGAAAACCAGATACCACAGTGTCCCATGGAAACAATGTTGAGTCTGGCTTGCCATGTTTTTACGCATGTCTGAAATAGACGATTACTGCCAGGACAGAGACAGACAAGGTCCGCAATGGCTCTATTGGCTTCATTCATGTGAATGTTGGGTTTCTCCTTGAGTACTGTGTTTCCAGGATTCTGTAATATTAATGACTGTGGAAAAAGAAACGCAATAGGCTCTTACCCCAATAGATAAGGGGTTATAATAAGCGGTTCAACTCACCAATGGAAGTTGTGAAAGTCATAACTCCTATAAAAGCATGTAACTCCAGGTCCCGGCAGCAGTCCCCACAGTGGCTGATAACAGAAAGTAGTAGAGATGGGTTCTCCAAAGACCAAATGATGATGGAAGTATAGGATTAATGTTGCTTTTTTTCATGCTCAGGTCAACGTGTTTCAGGAGACTCAGCTCCCTTCATCAGGACAAACAGGCAAAAGAACATCAAGAACCCATCTCTACTACTTTCTGTTATTTTCCAGGATTCTGATAAGAGACCCTGACATAGTGCTCAGCGAAGAGCATTAGATAAATGTGAACCTCGCCAAAGAATAAATATCTCACACCCAAGCTCACTTAACCCTGAGCACCCACCCCCAAAGCTACCCAAAAAGATGCACGGGTGAGCAGTTATAAGGGATAGGTGTTTCAAAAAACATTGAATGCCCTAAAAATACAGGTAATTACTAGTCCTAGCTCTATTACCTGATTGATAAGTTGACAAGTAAAAATGGAGTAACATTACTTACCTTCTTTATCTGATCTTCTTTTAGTTTTGTGAACCAAAACGACACTAAATGTACAGCAAACATTTTCAGCTAAAGCGTATACGTTTGTCTACGAACTTCAGTTCATATAGTAGTAGGGACCACATCCAACTATCACTGGAAGACTGAGAAAATGTAAAGACAAAGGCTGCAGTGATTCACTACACTGGTTAAATCATTAACACTCTTTTCTGGGTTTATTGCTGGGACTAGATATTGATTAAGCTGTGAGGAATGAGTCATTTGCACAGACACATTCTTATGGTCCAACATACAACATACAAGTGCATGGAGTGCGATTACTCAGGCTTCCTTTGAGATATGATTAACCTTACAGGAATACAACAATGGACTGTAAGGACCATCAATAGTCCATCAATATTGACTTCTGAGCACTGTAACCTCTATCCCTTTAATTTTCAGATGTTCGAGCCACAGCAACTCCGGATCCGAGCAGTTTGACTGCTGCATGGGCAGTACACATAGAAGGAAGAGGGGTTCCCCACAAAATAGAGGCAGCCCCCAGAGAAAGCCAACCCCCTGGAGCAGGAGTCAGATGGAGCTCTGATGCCTGGCAGGAACACAGCAGGCAGAGGTGGAGAAATGCTATGATTAGAACGTCTAAAACTCACAAGGCTGCGGACATGAAGCGATACCTCATGGAGACCTTCCTACAAGTCATTGGGTATGGTGGTTGCGTGGAGGGGCCTCCGCTCACCTGACCTGACCCCATTGGACTTCTTTCTGTGAGGTCACATCAAACAGCAGGTGTATGCGACCCCCTCCACCAACATTGCAGGAACTACGACGTATTACAGATGCTTGTGCAAACGTGTCACCTACCATATTGCACAACGTGCAGCAAGATACAGTATGCTGTCCAGAATCCAGATGTGCATTGCAGCTGACAGTGGCCACTTTGAGCATCAACGTTAAATGAGCGCCATATGCGTGACCAGCATTCAATGTTTTGGGGGGGTCATGGGTTTCATATACCATTTCTGTATGCAAGGAATCGATTCATATTGAATTGATGATGCCCTACAATTTTTTAATTCAGTTTTTTTCTCGTTCTCTCGTTCCATTTTCGAGATAAAAATGCTAACTCCGTTGTTTTCCACCAGGTGGCATTATAGGTGGTTTCATTGCGAAGCACATGGCTACTTTACTATACCTAGACATCACTTATATACTATAGCTGCCGCCGTTCTCAAGTTAATGGCGGTGGACAGGATATGGGTGGACACTGTATTATGTTTATGGCCGTTAGAAGCAACCCCAAAAGACTGTCATCTTTTAATGATTGCTCAGTTATATATTATACTGCACTTTTCCTATTAGGCTACTTTCATACCCTTTTTGGGTCCATCGGCACAGCAAACTGCAAACAAACCCAATATTAGTCTTTAGACGAAAGCGCAAATACAAGAAATGAATTGGGACTGGTTTACGGTGTCTTTGTCTTGTTTTTATTTGCGCCTTATTGTTCTTATAACTTCCACTTTTCATAGTTTCTTTTAAATGTGCTCGCTTGTTTATTTTTTTTTTTATTTTAAAGTGCACCAATCACCAGGTTTTTCATATATAACCTAAAGCCAGTGCTATACTGGTACTATCATGCTGATTCTACACATACCTTCAGTTGTCAGATTGGATGTATAGTTTTTGAAATACAGTTACAGAAATGTACAGCTTTTTGATTGGCAGCAGCTGCCGAATAGCTAGTATGTGGGTGGGGTTTTGCTATCTATTCCCGCCCCTGTCTGCTGCCTGTCCTCTTTAGATGTCAGACTGTATGGGCTGCATTTCTAACACGCCCCTATAATGTGACAGACATGACTCATACCTGGAAGGAGCCTGTACAGTCTAGCATCTACAGAGGCCAGGGAGTCAGGCAAGGGGGGTAATAGATAGAAACCCCCCACCCACATATTAGCTATTCGATAGCTGCTGCCAATCAAAAAGCAGTGAATTTCTGTAACTTTACTTACCTGTACTTCAACAACTATACATCTGTGCTGACCACTAAAGGTATGTATAGAATCAGCCTGATAGTGCCAGTACAGCATTGGCTTTAGTTTATATAGGAAAATCCTGGTGATTGGTTCCCTTTAAAGGAAACCTGTCAGGTCCAATATGCACCCAGAACCACGAGCAGTTCTGGGTGTATATTGCTATTCCCTGCCTAACCGTCCCTGTATACACTAGCATAGATAAAGAGATCTATAAAGAAAAGTATTTCCAAAGATTTTTTACCATATGCTAATGAGCCTTGCCAGTCTCCCCCCATTGGCATGTTAGTACATCCCTGTGGTCGTGCTATCATGCTAATGAATACAAAGAAACAACAAAGAGCCAGCACCAATGTGCACTAAGGCATCAAATATTCCAAACTGCATTATAAAAATTTTTTTTTTTTGAGATTTTTGGCAAAAAATTGCAATTTCTTGAGCTGCTTCGCCACGTCACGGCAAATCTAATTTGAAGCAGTCCTACACTAAAATATTTTTATAAAATGTGCCATGCGGCCTCACATATAAATAGCAGAACTGCTCTCAGCAGCACTCACCTGGTCTATTGCAGTCCCGTACCCATGACTGAGTCATGGCTATGGGCGGGACAGGTCCAAGCAAATGCTGCATGAAGTATATATATAGCCTGTGGACAAAGCCTGATGACCCAATGTGAACAGTCACCAAACGCCAAAATCTATACAGATGGAATACATCCCAAATTGGGGTGCATAGCAAGGTGGAGGTCAACCACCGACCAATTCAACAAAGAAACAACAAAGAGCCAGCACCAATGTGCACTAAGGCATCAAATATTCCAAACTGCATTATAAAAATTTTTTTTGAGATTTTTGGCAAAAAATTGCAATTTCTTGAGCTGCTTCGCCACGTCACGGCAAATCTCATTTGAAGCAGTCCTACACTAAAATATTTTTATAAAATGTGCCATGCGGCCTCACATATAAATAGCAGAACTGCTCTCAGCAGCACTCACCTGGTCTATTGCAGTCCCGTACCCATGACTGAGTCATGGCTATGGGCGGGACAGGTCCAAGCAAATGCTGCATGAAGTATATATATAGCCTGTGGACAAAGCCTGATGACCCAATGTGAACAGTCACCAAACGCCAAAATCTATACAGATGGAATACATCCCAAATTGGGGTGCATAGCAAGGTGGAGGTCAACCACCGACCAATTCAACAAAGAAACAACAAAGAGCCAGCACCAATGTGCACTAAGGCATCAAATATTCCAAACTGCATTATAAAAATTTTTTTTGAGATTTTTGGCAAAAAATTGCAATTTCTTGAGCTGCTTCGCCACGTCACGGCAAATCTCATTTGAAGCAGTCCTACACTAAAATATTTTTATAAAATGTGCCATGCGGCCTCACATATAAATAGCAGAACTGCTCTCAGCAGCACTCACCTGGTCTATTGCAGTCCCGTACCCATGACTGAGTCATGGCTATGGGCGGGACAGGTCCAAGCAAATGCTGCATGAAGTATATATATAGCCTGTGGACAAAGCCTGATGACCCAATGTGAACAGTCACCAAACGCCAAAATCTATACAGATGGAATACATCCCAAATTGGGGTGCATAGCAAGGTGGAGGTCAACCACCGACCAATTCAACAAAGAAACAACAAAGAGCCAGCACCAATGTGCACTAAGGCATCAAATATTCCAAACTGCATTATAAAAATTTTTTTTGAGATTTTTGGCAAAAAATTGCAATTTCTTGAGCTGCTTCGCCACGTCACGGCAAATCTCATTTGAAGCAGTCCTACACTAAAATATTTTTATAAAATGTGCCATGCGGCCTCACATATAAATAGCAGAACTGCTCTCAGCAGCACTCACCTGGTCTATTGCAGTCCCGTACCCATGACTGAGTCATGGCTATGGGCGGGACAGGTCCAAGCAAATGCTGCATGAAGTATATATATAGCCTGTGGACAAAGCCTGATGACCCAATGTGAACAGTCACCAAACGCCAAAATCTATACAGATGGAATACATCCCAAATTGGGGTGCATAGCAAGGTGGAGGTCAACCACCGACCAATTCAACAAAGAAACAACAAAGAGCCAGCACCAATGTGCACTAAGGCATCAAATATTCCAAACTGCATTATAAAATTTTTTTTTGAGATTTTTGGCAAAAAATTGCAATTTCTTGAGCTGCTTCGCCACGTCACGGCAAATCTCATTTGAAGCAGTCCTACACTAAAATATTTTTATAAAATGTGCCATGCGGCCTCACATATAAATAGCAGAACTGCTCTCAGCAGCACTCACCTGGTCTATTGCAGTCCCGTACCCATGACTGAGTCATGGCTATGGGCGGGACAGGTCCAAGCAAATGCTGCATGAAGTATATATATAGCCTGTGGACAAAGCCTGATGACCCAATGTGAACAGTCACCAAACGCCAAAATCTATACAGATGGAATACATCCCAAATTGGGGTGCATAGCAAGGTGGAGGTCAACCACCGACCAATTCAACAAAGAAACAACAAAGAGCCAGCACCAATGTGCACTAAGGCATCAAATATTCCAAACTGCATTATAAAAATTTTTTTTGAGATTTTTGGCAAAAAATTGCAATTTCTTGAGCTGCTTCGCCACGTCACGGCAAATCTCATTTGAAGCAGTCCTACACTAAAATATTTTTATAAAATGTGCCATGCGGCCTCACATATAAATAGCAGAACTGCTCTCAGCAGCACTCACCTGGTCTATTGCAGTCCCGTACCCATGACTGAGTCATGGCTATGGGCGGGACAGGTCCAAGCAAATGCTGCATGAAGTATATATATAGCCTGTGGACAAAGCCTGATGACCCAATGTGAACAGTCACCAAACGCCAAAATCTATACAGATGGAATACATCCCAAATTGGGGTGCATAGCAAGGTGGAGGTCAACCACCGACCAATTCAACAAAGAAACAACAAAGAGCCAGCACCAATGTGCACTAAGGCATCAAATATTCCAAACTGCATTATAAAAATTTTTTTGGAGATTTTTGGCAAAAAATTGCAATTTCTTGAGCTGCTTCGCCACGTCACGGCAAATCTCATTTGAAGCAGTCCTACACTAAAATATTTTTATAAAATGTGCCATGCGGCCTCACATATAAATAGCAGAACTGCTCTCAGCAGCACTCACCTGGTCTATTGCAGTCCCGTACCCATGACTGAGTCATGGCTATGGGCGGGACAGGTCCAAGCAAATGCTGCATGAAGTATATATATAGCCTGTGGACAAAGCCTGATGACCCAATGTGAACAGTCACCAAACGCCAAAATCTATACAGATGGAATACATCCCAAATTGGGGTGCATAGCAAGGTGGAGGTCAACCACCGACCAATTCAACAAAGAAACAACAAAGAGCCAGCACCAATGTGCACTAAGGCATCAAATATTCCAAACTGCATTATAAAAATTTTTTTTGAGATTTTTGGCAAAAAATTGCAATTTCTTGAGCTGCTTCGCCACGTCACGGCAAATCTCATTTGAAGCAGTCCTACACTAAAATATTTTTATAAAATGTGCCATGCGGCCTCACATATAAATAGCAGAACTGCTCTCAGCAGCACTCACCTGGTCTATTGCAGTCCCGTACCCATGACTGAGTCATGGCTATGGGCGGGACAGGTCCAAGCAAATGCTGCATGAAGTATATATATAGCCTGTGGACAAAGCCTGATGACCCAATGTGAACAGTCACCAAACGCCAAAATCTATACAGATGGAATACATCCCAAATTGGGGTGCATAGCAAGGTGGAGGTCAACCACCGACCAATTCAACAAAGAAACAACAAAGAGCCAGCACCAATGTGCACTAAGGCATCAAATATTCCAAACTGCATTATAAAATTTTTTTTTGAGATTTTTGGCAAAAAATTGCAATTTCTTGAGCTGCTTCGCCACGTCACGGCAAATCTCATTTGAAGCAGTCCTACACTAAAATATTTTTATAAAATGTGCCATGCGGCCTCACATATAAATAGCAGAACTGCTCTCAGCAGCACTCACCTGGTCTATTGCAGTCCCGTACCCATGACTGAGTCATGGCTATGGGCGGGACAGGTCCAAGCAAATGCTGCATGAAGTATATATATAGCCTGTGGACAAAGCCTGATGACCCAATGTGAACAGTCACCAAACGCCAAAATCTATACAGATGGAATACATCCCAAATTGGGGTGCATAGCAAGGTGGAGGTCAACCACCGACCAATTCAACAAAGAAACAACAAAGAGCCAGCACCAATGTGCACTAAGGCATCAAATATTCCAAACTGCATTATAAAATTTTTTTTTGAGATTTTTGGCAAAAAATTGCAATTTCTTGAGCTGCTTCGCCACGTCACGGCAAATCTCATTTGAAGCAGTCCTACACTAAAATATTTTTATAAAATGTGCCATGCGGCCTCACATATAAATAATGAATACGCAGCGTCACAGGATGATCTCACTCACCTATTCGCCACCATCGTGTCCAACGGGGGATTTCGGCTCAGTGCGAATGACCCGGAGTTTGGGGGGGCATGACCCAAACTCCGAAATCCCTTGTTGGACGCGATGGCAGCAGAGAGGTGAGATCATCCTGTTATGCTGCGTATTCATTTGCATGATAGCACACCCACAGGGGCATACTAACATGCTAGTGGGGGCGACTGGCAAGGGAAGCAAGGCCCAGGGGGCTACTGCCCTCGCTCATTAGCATAAGGTAAAAGATTTTTAGAAATACTTTTTCTAAAAGATCCATTTATTTATGCTATAGGGACGGTTAGGCAGGGATTAGCAATATGCACCCAGAACCGCTCGTGGTTCTAGGTGCATATTGGACCTGACAGGTTCCCTTTAAGTTTGCCACTTTGGACTTGGTTTCCTCAAGTTTTCCACTGAATCATCAGTTTCAATTGTTTCAACACTGCCCCTGTGGTGATTTTATTTCCTTTAGCGTAAATTTTAAGACTTTTCAGGTGACCATAAAAACTTTTTACTCCAATAAGGAGCAAAACAGGCATAAGACAAATATGAAGAGTATTTTTTTGATTTTGAGAAAAATCCATAAACTACGTATGTGCACCATTTTGAAGAATTTAGCGCAAAGAATGTTAATGAAAATAAAACAACAAAGGGAGTAAAAAAGAAAAACCTTGCAAAATAATCGGACACCATTTGCTAGGGGCACACAGGTAATTTTACACGTGCCTCCAGTCCACGTGGACAAAACATCACAACATGCGCTAGTTTGGTCTAATTTACGAACCAGACTAGTGCAAGTAAAAGCTGCCAGCTCCTCCTGTCCACTATGTGGATGAGCGTAAGGAGACACAAAAGTAGTTACATCCTCAATTTGCGTACATGGAAGCTTGGATAAATTCATCAGTCATTGTGAACATAGACTTTGTTCTGTAGCAGAGCCATGGTGTCAAGTCAGATTTGAAGTCTGCTGGGAATAGTCACCTGCATTTTTAGGTAGATCAAGGAATGCAGTTTTTGCATAATTAATGGCAGGGGCTGAATATCATTGGATTTGACATTGATATTTTTTCATAGCGTGCAGCGCTAACAATATGTAATAAAATAGCCTTTGTGCTCATGTACAATACCAGTGTAATTCTACTGCTCAAGTCTTATCTTACATACGGTGTGTGTCTGGAGAGGACAAAGTCCAAAGTAACGTCTGAGGCAGTTGTAACATTCAGATCAGCTTTCGGTGATTATTATTGATGTGTATGCATTTTACCTTTTGTGTTTCCCCTATTTTCTCATAGATTGTAGCTTGTGAGCCGGGCCCTCACTCCTCTTGGTATCTATTAAACTATACGTCTCTCTGTAAAGTCTTATGTTGTTTGTACAAGTACCATCTGAACGGTAAAGTGCTGCGGAATATGTTGTCGCTATAGAAATAAAAATTATTATTCTTCTTCTGTATGCACATTGCTTCCATCCAAACCTCAGTCCTCGAGTCCCCCCCCCCAAAGATTGTTTCCAGGATCTCCTTAGTATTAACATATTTTTTTGTTTTATAACACGCACCGGATTATAAGAAATACTTCAAATTGAGAAAAAAAATGGAAACAAAAAAATGGAGTCCGTCTTATAATCCAGAAGTGTCTTATTAGAGGGGGTGGGGGGGGGGGGGGCAGTGGTGGTGGAGTAGGATCAGAGGTGAAAGGGCAATGCTGGAGTAGGGCGCTGCTGACATTGGTGCAGTAGGTGTCCCGGATGCTCGTTGCAGACGGCGGTGCTGTGAGGCAGGAGGATCATCCAGAAAGTGTTACCGCTGCGGGCTTCAAGTAAATGGCGCCCGGAGTCTGCGTGTGCACAGATTGAGCTATTGGCTCAATCACAAGCTGATATCTCATCTGTGCACGCACCACCTTTGGGCGTCATTTTCCTTAAATCCGCTGCTGGGAGATCAGTGGGCCGGAGGCGGCTTTGCCGTGGGCTGTGCTGTGGGCGGTGAGGCAGGGGGTCGCCATCCTGAATGTCGGTGGTGCGGGCTTCAAATAATGGCGCCCAGAGTCGGCACGTGCGCAGATTGGAGCGCTCGGCTCTACATCTCATCTGTGCACACGGAGACTCTGGGCGCCATTATTTAAAGCCCGCACCAACGTTCAGAATGGCAGCCCCTGCTTTACCGCCCACAGCACAGCAGAGCCCACAGCGCAGAAAACCCACAGCATCGCCCCTGCCTCCTGTGATCCCTCTCCAGCACCCCCCAATAAGCTACATTTGGCTTATAAGATGCAGCCCTCATTCCCCCCCCCCCCAAATTTTTAGGAGGAAAACTGCGTCTTCTAATCTGAAAATTAAGGTATATAGGTGAGAATAGGAAACATTTGTCAATTTCTGATTCTGCGATAACGGCATCACCTGGGCAATACTACATTATTGAATATTCTGACTGAAATTTAACCTCCCTGACCCGGCCAATTTTTTCATTTCTGACCAGTGTCCATTTATGTGGTTATATTTCTGGAACGCTTCAACGGATTCCAGTGATTCGAAGATTGTTTTTTTGTGACATATTGTACTTTATGTTAGTGGTAAAATATTAGAAATTTCGTGAAATTTTTTTTAAAAAAAAAAACAAAACCTAAATTTTTACCAAAAAATATTGCTTCCAATTTTTTCTTTTCAGAAGAGTAACCGGAGAAAATGCACTGTACGATTTGTTCTTCAATTTCTCCTCACTGATACCCCATGTGTGGTGGAAAGCTATTGTTTGGGCACATGGCAGGGTTAAGAAGGGAAGGAGCACCATTTAGCCTGAAATAGATTGCAGACATCATGTGCCATTTGTAGAGCACCTGACTAGTGATGGGCGGACTCGCTAATAACTGGGACCGGCGGGTCCCTGTTATCTGTTTTTTAAAATCCATTTCCGGTCCCCATATAGGGACCAAAATCCGATGATTAAAAATGTTGGTAGAAGGGATATGGGGATCGGAGCGCACGCGCTTTACGTACCGAGGCTCTGTCATGGCGGTACACTGCTTCCAGGCCAAGCATTCACTTCCGGGGCCGATAATTAACCCTTATTGAATATTCACTGTTTCCCTCGCCCACTGTGATTGGTTGCAGTCAGATGTGCCCCCACCCTGAGTGTCAGCTGACTGCTTCCAATCACAGTGTATGTGTGTCAATATGGAGAGAGTGCCTTATGTTCCAGATTATGGGGCGAGCACCTATTCTTAAAGGGCCAGCACGCCCCAAGTGTAGTCCCAGGAGGCCTGTGCGGCACATGCAGACCCTGGGAGCCGGCGGCAGGGACCAGGGATGATGCAGCCACCAGAAAGCGGGTATGCCAGCACCCCGCAGGGGTAGGGGGCAGGATAGTGTGGGGACACCAATACCAGAGTTACAGTGATACCATATGTGTACTTTTTTTTATTTTTGATCATACATCTTTTTTTCCTTATTTTTACAATTTCTTAGAAACTTTTTGTCCTTTTTTATCTAGTTGCAGAATGGGACATCAACTTTTCCTGGTCTGATCGCTGATCTAATGCTCTGCAATGCTTTTAGACTGCAGTGCAGTAGATCAATAACTGGAACACTTGCAGGAGGCAAGGCAGGACCTCACAGGGCAGTCGCTGGGTGACCCTGCGGCCATTATTCGGCCTGGGATCATTATAGAAACCATCGTCACAAAGCGATTGTAATCACCGATCGGAAGAAAGCGGGATTTCCCTCCCTCTGGTAAGTATATTGATGTCACTGACGCTGTTGACCGTAGCATCAGAGGGGTTAAAAACCCAGAATCAGTGCTAGCACCAATCGTGGGTGGGCGTTAGCGGACACCCGCTAATTATTTCTCCAGCTCTGCTTGTGAGCTGGCGTGATTGTAACGAAGTAGATAGCAGATGTTGTGAAGGGGTTAAAACATGATGGTTTCAGTACTAGGAAATATAAAGTCAGGATTAGAAACCGCTTACCGTATATATTCTAGTATAAGGCGAGGACCCTAATTTTACCACAAAAAACTGGAAAACTTTATTGATGCGAGTATAAACCTAGGGTCGGAAATGCAGCAGAAACTGGTAAATTTAAAAAATAAAAATACATAACCAGTAAAATGTAATGTGCCCCATCCTTCTGCCCCATAGTAATGTGCCCTGAGGCAGTAATGTCCTCATTCCAGTCCTCTTCTTGTCCTCTATTATGCCATTGTATACACACACACACACACACACACACACACACACTTCTCACCTGTCTTCCGTTCCTGCGGTGTACCTTACCTGCTTCTTGCAATCTGCAAGCACACAGACCCCTCCGTGATCTCGTCCGGTGTATGGGACCGTCGCTGCAGGGTGCCTTCATGGCTTTACTGCAGTTGAATGCTTTGCGGCGCCGTAAAACATTCAACTGCAGTAAAATCATAACGGCAGCGGCTCCATGCACCGGCCACAATCATCAAGGGGTGTTTCCTGCAGTCCGCAGGCACATAGACCCCTTAGTGATCTCTTCCAGTGTACGGGGCCACCGCTGCAGGCTGCAGTCATGGCTTTACTGCAGTTGAATGCTTTGTGGCGCCGTAAAGCATTCAACGGCAGTAAAGCGCTAACAGTAGCGGAGGGCCTGTGCACCAGCCGCGATCATCGAGGGGTGTTTCTTGCAGTCCGCAGGCACAGACTCCCTCAATGATCTCGTCTGGGACACAGAGCTGGCACTGCTGTCGTCAGCACTTTACTGCAGTTAAATGCTTTACAGCACCGCAAAGCATTCAACTGCAGTAAAGCCATCAACAGCAGCAGCATTTTCAGCATAAAAAAAAATGGCTGCAAAAAACACGGCTTATACTTGAGCATTGTCAGTAGGATCAACTACCCAAGCCATCTATATAGACATATAGATCATAGGAAGCTGAATAACAAGATGCCTTGATATCTGCGATCCAATATCTTATAAGAAAAATGTGGATTTCTCTGGAATATGTAAATATGCTGTTCCAGACTATGGGCCTGACACTGATAAGCACAAGAATCTGCCTCCAGAGACTATTTTTAACAAAAGTGAGTGTTACTACTGTGAGACATGTAACAAAAGGAGAGTAGAACTTTGTCTCCTTACAAACACATTTGCTGCAGCTTTCACAGCTCTGCTGGATTACATCAATATTGCAACTCTGTCTGCCTGTGAGAAGGAGGCTGAAGTTGAGAGGACCCTGCAGATGTGTCAGAGAGCGGACATCACATATCACACTGATAAAGATCCATGCTATTTAAAATAATCTCTGTATACAGATCAATGTTTCTGTCCCATAGCCTGGGAAAGATCATTTGCATATAACAAAAATATAGATTTCTCTGGAATAAGACATTGGATCACAGATATCAAGGGATTATTTTATTCAGCTTCCTATGACCTACACGCCCATATAGATGGCTTAGGAGAGGCTCGGTCCTACTCATAGGTTGCCTTTAAAAAGGAACTTGTCAGGTCAGATAATGCTAGTAAAATGAAGATATATTGTTAATCCATAGGTTAACAGCATTATGAAAATGCCCGTGCAGCACCTGGGAGAAAATTAACTTTATTCTTCCTGGGAGCCACCAGCTTTTAAGTCATGCAGGCGTGCATGGAGCAACTACATAGCACTGGGTGAAACGGCTGTAAGCACACCTCTGGTTTTCGACTGAAAGTCATAGACCTAAGGGCCGGCTATCAGTTTCAGGGCACGCTTACAGTTGCCGCTCCCAGTGCCGTGAGCTGGGACTATAATTGCTCCGGGCATGCCTGCATGACAAATTCGGCGGCTCCTGGGAGCTATAAGGTGCAGTTTCCTCTAGGTGCCACACTTCCAGTACAGCAGCCAAGCATCTTCCTAACACCATTAGGCTGGGTCCACACGGGGAATACTGCGATCCCCTCGCATGACACTCGGCTCGCGCTGGCAGCACAGCAGAGCCAAGTGTCATGCGAGTGTGCCTGTGACTGAGGTCTGATCTGATCATGCGAGTGGCGTGGTGGTGGGGGGGGGGGGCGTTACTGAGGAGGGGAGGGAGGGATTTATCTCCCTCTCTCCTCCGTTGCTGGCTATTGCCATTCTCGCTCTGCACTTGCAGTACACCGGTGTAATGCGAGTGCAGTGCGATTTTTCTCTCGCCCCATATACTTGAATGGGTGCGAGAGATACAAGGAACGCATTACAGTCGCAGCATGCTGAGATTGTCATCTCGGTCCGATTAGGGCTGAGAAAATAATCGCTCATGTGTGCTGACATATGACATATTGGTCCGAGTGGAATGCGATTTTTTTTATCGTACTCCACTTGCACCGATTTTCATGCCGTGTGGCTTAGGCCTTACCCTGAATATTATTCGTACAGCTGCAGTTTATAGTGTTAGTCAACTTAACAGATTCCTTTTAAACCGTAAATGTCAACCATCTACACAACACATTTCATTAATATTCATAAATGTGATGCAAAACACCTTCATTACCTATGTGATTGAACAAGTACAGTGGTATGCAAAAGTTTGGGCACCCTTGGTAATTACGGTTATTGTGAACAGTTAAGCAAGTGGAAGATGAAATGATCTCAAAGGCAAAAAGTTTAAAAAGGTGATACATTTGCTTTATATTTTAGGCAAAAAAAAAAAAAAATACAAGACGCAAAAATCTTCCAATGCAAAAGTTTGGGCATCCTTGGAGATTTGTGTGCTCAGAAACAATGACCAAGGTTTCAGACCTTAATTAGCCTGTTAAAGTTATGGCTTGTTCACTATCATGGTTAGTAAAGGTCGGGTGATGCAAATTTCACAGCTTTATAAAAACCCAGCCTCCTCTAACCTGGTGCCAAAACACAGCAGCCATGGGTTACTCTAAGCAGCTGCCTAGCACTCTGAACATGAAAGTGGTGGAGGCCCATACAGCAGAAGAAGGGTAGAAGAAGCTAGAAGAGCGTTTTCAAGTTGCCCTTTCCTCAGTTCCAAATGGAATTAAATAATGGCAGTTACCAGGAACAGTGGAGGACCAAGCAAAGGTTCTGTAAGAGCTGCTCATAGGATTACTGGAGAGGCAAATCAGAACCCCCGCTTGAATGCAAAAGACCTTTAGGAAGATTTAGCAGGCTCTGGAGTTTTGGTACATTGTTTTTTTATTCAGAGACACGTGCACAAATATGGCCGTTATGGTAGAAGAAAACCTTTTATGAAGAAAACCTTTCATGCTTCCTCACCATTAAATTCAGCGTCAGAAGTGTGCAAAAGAATATCTAAACAAGCCTGATGCATTTTGGAAACAAGTACTGTGGACCGATGAAGTTAAAATAGAACTCTCCTCAATAATCAAAAGGTATGTGTGGGGGGAAAAAAAAAAAAAAGCACAGAATTTAAGGAAAATAACGTGTCAACAACCATTAAGTATGGGGGTGGATCAATCATGCTTTGGAGGCAGAGGGAAGAATAGGTTCAAGGAAATTTCAACAAATTCTGGCGGCAAACATAACACCATCTGTAAAAAGCTGAAGTTGACAAGAGGGTGCCTTCTCCAAATGGATAGTGATGCTAAACACACATGAAAATCCACAATAGACGGATTCAAAAGGAGCAAGCTGAAGGTCTTACAATGGCCCTCACAGTTCCTGATCTGAACATCATTGAAAATCTGTGGCTAGACCTCAAAAGAGCAGTGCATGCAAGACGAGCCAGGAATCTGACAGAACTAGATTTTCCCAAAGAACAATTGATGAAAATCCCTCAAACAAGAATTGAAAGACTCTTGACTGACTGCAAATGGCATTTACAAGATGTGATACTTGCCAAAAGAGGTTCTACTAGGCACTAACCATGCAGGGTGCCCAAACTTTTGCATTGGCCCATTTTTCTTTTTGTTAATTTTAAAATGTAAAATATTTTTGTTAAAATACAAAAGGAAATGTGTCATCTTTAAAGGGACCCTGTCAGCAGAATTTTCGCTATTAAACTAAAAGATTCCCCTTCTGCAGCTCCTGGGCTGCATTCTGGAAAGGTTCCTCTTCCTATTGTGACCCCTTTGAGACCTAAATAAATACTTTATAAATTCTTACCTTTTTGTATGCAAATGTGTTTTTATGGTCACGGGGGCAGGCTGTTTTTCGTCCGTTATTCGCACCCCTGCCGCTGTACGCGCAGTTTGAACGCTGGTGAGGTGATTGCGCAGGCGCGGGATTATGGGCTGCGCTGTAATTTGTCATCAGCAGCGTCATCCAAGTACCCGCCCATAATCTCGTGCCCGTGCTTTTCCCTCTGCCTCCACTGTTATTTGCAAGCGCTGGTCATATGAACCACGTTACCTATTACTGCAGGTGCGAGATTATGGGCGGCGCTGTGTTTGTCATCAGCAGCATCATCCAAGTACCCGCCCATAATCTCGTGCCCGTGGTAATAGGTAACGTAGTTCATATGGCCAGCGCTTGTGCATAACAGTGGAGGCAGAGGGAAAAGCATGGGCGGGTTTATGGGCGGGTACTTGGATGACGCTGCTGATGATAATCACAGCGCAGCCCATAATCTCACGCCTGCGCAATCACCTCACCAGCGTTCAAACTGCACAGTGCTCAGTCCCGCGAGAGTGCCACTGGGCATGCGCGAGACATCGGGAGGGAACAGTTACATGAGAAGGGCGTCCTCGTGTATGTAAATGAGCAATGGGGGACGGCGTACAGCGGCAGGGGTGCGAATAACGGACGAAAAACAGCCCGCCCCCGTGACCATAAAAACACATTTGCATACAAAAAGGTAAGAATTTATAAAGTATTTATTTAGGTCTCAAAGGGGGAACAATAACAAGATGAACCTTTCTAGAATGCAGCCCAGGAGCTGCAGAGGGGGAATCTTTTAGCTTAATAGCGAAAATTCTGCTGACAGGTTCCCTTTAACTTTCTGCCATTTAGAGATCATTTCATCTTCAACTTTAACTGTTCACAAGAAGAGTAATTTTGACCAGGGATGTCCAGATTTTTGTATGCCACTGTATGCCCAATAATACTGCACAAAGAATGTTCTGTAACCTTTAAAGGGAATCTGTCACCAGGTTTTTGCCACTTAATCTGAGATCAGCAAAATGTAGGGGCAGACATCTAGATTCTAGCGGTATGTCACTTATTTGGCTGCTTAGTGCAGTTTTGATAAAATCACTGATTAATCAGCAGTAGATTATCATTACAAAACTACTTGGCGTGCTGCCAGGTAAGTCTAGCATATTCAGGAGCTCTGTATAACTGCTAGATCTGCAGCAGGGAAAACCATGACATCGCTGGAATCTGGGTCTCAGTCTCTATATTATGCTGCTCTCAGAAGGGGTATAAAAAAAAACCAAAACCTTGATACAGATTACTTTTAAGGCTGTGTGCCCACACTGTGTTTTTACTTGCAGATTTTGATCAATACTGCAAGGAAAAGCACATTCCAGCAAAGTCTATGAGAATTCTGAATTGCTGTGCACAGGTTGCAGAACAAATTTGCAGCATGTCAAGTTATTCTGCGTTTTTTCCTACTTTTGATATAATCCACTGCAGTGGATTACATCTGTCAGTGCTGCACTCGCAACACTGACACTTTGCCTCACACACCATGCATCTGGCATGGTCTGAGCCCAGTAACCCGGGGTCGTCATGGTGATTACATTACAGGGACCCAATTGCCAGGGAGAGGTAAGCGATTATTCTCCCTGCTTCCTGAATGCTGCAATCACAATTGATCACAGCATTAACGGGCTTAAATTGCTGGCAGTGGTGCAGGCTCCGCACCTGGCAGTGAGATCCAGGTCTCAGTTATAACATCAACCGGAGACGCGGCGGTGATGGTGAGGGTACAGGAACGGGAACTCCCGCGATTGCCATGACGTAAAAACTCAGGAAAAAAAACAGAACGCATAAATCTGCTATGTGGGCACACCCTAAGGAGTAGATTAAGCATGCGCTCTTCTCTTATAGATTGAGGATCGCTTTGCATCCAGCCTTCACTGCAGGATTCTGCTTCAAGATTAACATGTCCTATCTAGTGTTCAGTATCTTTCACCTCTTACAAAATCATTACCATTTTTGTTTTATACAGTGTTTTCGTTTTATAATAGTAAAATATAAAAGTGTACAGAATTTGTTGTGCTATTTCTTCTTTCTGTTCTTTTTTAAAACGTCCAGTTCATTTAATCTAGATTGAATTCCACGACTGTGCTGACGAGACATCCATTCCTTCTCCAGCTGTTTTAGCATATCTGGTGTAAGGAGTCCATCCTGGACCAGTCTAGATGTGAGCGATCCTTTCTGTGATTCGGAATTTGCTGACAGTGGCTTGGTTCCCCTGACTCTCCTGGGTCCAGGTTTCTGGTTGTCTCCTAGAAGACTTTCTGAGTCTTTAGACATTTCATCGACCACTTGGAGTG